>NW_017675314.1:19257-22438 GCF_001879085.1 Nicotiana attenuata
CAGGAACAAATTACCTCATCGCTGCTAATGCTTCCTCTTCTTCTGACCCATAGATAACCTCAGCTGGTTGAAAAGTCTGCTCTAGATGGGGTATCAGTTGCTCCAATGGATAGTAAGGGCCGCGCCATGGTGGCGACCAGTCCTTAAATTCTTCCCAGGTATACTCATACCCTAACCCGAAGGTGGTACCATGCTTCTTGAGCTTGATAGGCTTAGCGATTCCTTGGAGGTTTCTGCCAAGTCCTTTGCCAGGTTCATATACGCTCCAACTCAGTATGCTTTCAATTTTGTTGTTCCACCATTTGTCTTTGTCGACTGCGTTGACCCGCTCTATGTGGTGGTAAGTTTCCCCACCTAATCTTCTTCTTCCTCCAATTGCTGGAATGGTCTGGCGGCTATATATGGGGTTGCTACCGTCACCATGAATGATCACCTCTTGGTGATTCCATTCAAATTTTACTGCCTGATGTAGTGTTGATGCCACGGCCCCGGCGGCATGAATCAATGGTCGTCCCAACAGCAAAATGTAAGAAGCCGGCACGTCTATCACTTGAAAATCAACATCGAACCAAGTGGGCCCCATTTGCAAACGTAGGCTAATTTCCCCAATAGTGGACCTTTGAGATCCGTCGAAAGCTTTGACGTTGATGTCCCCATCCTTGATTTCATGCAGCCCTTTTCCCAATGTTCTGAGTGTTACCAGAGGACAAATGTTGAGACTGGACCCCCCATCGACCAGGATCCGGGTGATAAAATAATCTTCGCACTGCACAGTGATGTGCAATGCCTTGTTATGACTCAATCCTTCCGGTGGCAGCTCATCCTCGTGAAAGGTGATTTTATGACTCTCCAACACTTGGCCCACCATGTTTGCCATTTCTCCTCCAGTGATGTTGCTTGGTACATATGCCTCACTCAATACCTTCAACAAGGCATTCTTGTGTGCATCAGAACTTTGTAACAAAGCCAAGATAGAAATTTGTGTCGGTGTTTTGTTCAGTTGGTCAATGACCGAGTATTCCTTGGCTTATATCTTTCTCCAAAAATCACCGGGTCCAGTTTTAATGATGGCTTGTTGGCCAGAGGTCTGCTTACTCGACTCAGCTAAGTGTTCCGGGGTATAACCCTTCTAATTCTTGTCATACCCTGCGCTGCAACTGTTTCTCCAAACTTGGCTTTTCCTTTCCTTCTTGCCTCGACTGTGTAGTCCCACGGTATAGCTTTTGTGTGGAATGGTGTTACGGCTGTCATTGCTACTGGAATAGGCACCCTTGCCTTGGAAGGTAATACAGCAACTTCAAACGGCTCAGGCGCCTTTGGGGACCCAAACTCGACCTCGATTGGTGTTGGCGTCTTTGCGGAGGCCGGTGCTTCAAACTCAAGCGGTATGGACATGTTCAACTCAGCATCTTCAGAAGGCTGAATTTGGAATATAATCGGGTTAAGAGTGACTGTTGGTTTCTTTGGATCATCACCTTCCGTGATCAAATCGATTGATCCTTTGGGATCCCAATCATCTTCTATTTCAATCATATGAACACTTCCACCCTTATGGTCTGGTAGAGGGTTGCTGCGGACGTTTGGAGTAGGATCCTTTGCCACGATAATCTTGTTATCAATTAAAGCCCGGATCTTGTCCTTCAGGGAGCGGCACTCATCAATAGTATGTCCCTTCATGCCAGAATGGTATGCACAGGTTTTGTTTGGGTTAATCCACTGGGAAGGGTTTTCAGGAGTTATGGCAGGGACAGGGGTGACATAACCAGCAGCTTTGAGTCTTTTGTACAGCTGGTCGATTGGCTCGGCAATGGCGGTGTATTGTTTGGGAGGTCTGCGATCAAAATTTGGCCGGGGTCTAGGAAAGTTTTGGCGAGTAGGAGGTGATTGATAGTGGGATGGTTGAGCGTTATAGGCTTGGTAGACTTGTGTAGGTTGGGAATATTTGGGTGAAGTGGGTTGGTATGTGGGAGGTGGAGGTGATTGATAGGTAGGTGGTGGAGCTTGGTAGGAAGGTGCGGGTGCTTGGAAATTTGGAGTGGGTTGATATGTAAGTGGAGATATCGGGTAGGTCTGATATTTGACTGGTGATTTGGTTCTCTGTGCAACCATGACGGCACTTACGTCCCTCTTCTTGGATGTACCACCGGACTGCAAAGCCTTATTGGTGGCTTGCAAAGCTTCAAAGTTAGTGACCATACCACTTTTGATGCCCTCTTCAATCCTTTCTCCCAGCCTGATGATGTCAGAAAATTTATGGTTCTCGATCAGCATCAGTATTTTATAGTATTGCGGATCCTGAGCCCTGACGAAAAACTTGTTCATCTGTTCTTCCCCTAAAGCAGGTCGAACCTTAGCAGCCTCTGACCTCCAACGAGTGGCATACTCGCGAAACGTTTCTGTAGGTTTCTTCTTTAAATTCTGAATGTAAAACACATCTGGTGCATTCTCCATGTTGAACCTGAACCTATCCATGAAGTCGGATGCCATACTAACCCAGTTTGACCACTTCTTGGGGTCTTGGTTAATGTACCAAGACAGAGCATCTCCTTTCAAACTTCTCATGAAAAGCTTCATTCGAATTCTCTCGTCTTTCCCTACTCCGACCAACTTGTTGCAGTATGTCCTCAAATGTACCCTGGGATCTCCTGTACCATCAAATATTTCGAACTTGGGAGGTTTGTACCCCTCGGGAAGTTCGACATCTGGTTGAATGCAAAGGTCTTCGTAATTCAGTCCCTCGATCCCCTTGCTTCCTTCAACACCCTGAACTCGGCTAGTCAGCTTCTTGAGTTCTGCGGCCAGATTCTTGATAAGAGAGTCTTTGTCATCAGATTCAGGTGTGCTTGAGGCGGGCTGAATGGGGTGTGGTATGGTTTCCACATAGATGGGGGTATTGTGGTGATGATCATTTGTGGATTTCAGTGGTTCGGGGATGAGCAGTGGGGTGTTGCTTGAAGTGTGGCATGTGTTGCAGTAATGATGGGGAGCGGGTTGGTTTTGTGGCTTCGGGATGTTTTGAGGAGGTATGGGATTTTGAGTGTTGGGAAGCTGATATCCGGGGTAGTGAGGGAAAATGACAAGCTTGCCAAATTCCGAACTTGGTCCAATTCTTCCTGAAATTTCAATAACTTCTGTTCGAGCTGGGAGGCACTTTCCTTGGAAACCTTGAATACCCCTGAGA
>NW_017675314.1:25915-60710 GCF_001879085.1 Nicotiana attenuata
CCCGAATTCTCTTGCGCAGTTGGTTGTACTTTACTTGTGCCTCAGCCTTTTCATCGATGATCCTGTGACCTCGAACAAACCCGGGTTGACCCAAACCGTTGTGATTGTCCTCCAGCCAGCCTAAATAGTGCAGAGTACAACCAGCATGGTAACAATCTGGCTCGATGGTTGCTTTCCCATGACAATTTTGCTATGCCACATATGCTGAGCCTGACACCTGTACGGACTGTCGTCATCTGGAAGTCGGCTCGAAAATGGCTCATCTTGTCAACCATTGGTATAACCTGCTTCCTACTGCCTGTCTCATAACTCGGATAGGGACATATGGGTAGGTCCCTCTTAAACCGATCAGTATCAGAAATGGAGCATCCCTAGACCATATGATGAATTCTTCAGTAGGGAACCACTCAAACATCCATTGCACCCGGTCTTCAATAAGATTGTCGAAGAGCTCGACCCACTCTCTAGCATTCTCTGGTTGGGCGAACATGTTGGGCATATAATTCATTCGCTTTGGGTGATGAAAAGCGATATGATCATCCCAGTCTCTACGATGGATTTCCTGCCGGTACTCACCCCTTTGGAGGTGCCCCATGAGCCATAGTTGAAGTAGCAGATTACAACCCTCAAAGTGTTTGGCCCCTTGTTGACACCTTTCTAGGGCTCGGTATATTTCCGTAATGATCATTGGCACAAGACTGAATGGTTGTCCGTCAATTCCTTCCATTAGAGTTTTGGTGACCATAGCTAGCCTGGTATGGATTCTTGCTTTCTTCATTGGAAACACTATCACCCCCAAGAAACAGAACATGAAGACAAAGACCCTTCGATGGATATGCCCCAATGATGTAAGGGCGAACTCGTCAGGATAAGTACGGTAAGATTTGCTGTGACCGTACCTTTCGTACAAGTAGTCAAAGGGAATGTACGACTTCTTCAAACATGTCAAGTCTGGATTCTTCTTTAGACCCATCATTTTGAGAAAACCTCTACCCTTGCGGTTTTCCGGCATTAACAAACTCGGAGTTTCCCACGGTATTCCAGCCAGTCCTCCTATTTCCTCAAGCAAGGGTGTCATCTCAATGTCTCCAAAGCGGAACACAGACCAATCACAATCCTAGAATAGAGTGGAAGCTTCTATGATTTTTTTGTTGGGTTGAATTTCCAGGAGAGAAGGTAGGTTTCCCAGGTATTTCCGGACAAGAGTCTGATCGCTGGAATGAAGATCCTTCCACCAGCTTAGCAGTTTAGGGTGGATGTTGGTGACCATGCCCAATCTGCGGACTTCGTGCCTCATTTTCTGCAAAACAAAAGGTTAGGCCCTTTTCCCCCACCGGACTCGACTATTTAACATCAATAATTAGCATAAGAAGAATTTAGTTCTCCAAATGAATGCACAGAACGTGGTAGTGTCCGTTTGGGTTTCAAAGAAACCCAGTGGACTTTGGACAAGGCTATCTTAAAGAGTCATTATGCGGACCGCATAACTGACTCAGCTAAGTTTGACCATGATGCATGCACAATTTTAAAGGGAAATGGTTTCTATGGGGTATTAGACTTGGTACCTGTGAGCGGACAACTCAAGAGGGAAAGGCACGGAACCGTCGACTACACCGTTGATCGACTGGTTTTACCGCAAATACGCCTTTGCCGGATTTAGGGGGTGATAATATTGGAAGGGCGCAACCACTCATTATAAGCGTTGCTATGGTATTTTGTTTGGCACGAGTGGAATGATATTGAATATGCAGTTACAATAATCAAACAATTTGTCACGTATTTGCACGTTCATAAAGTAATAATTACAACAGTTTCTCATTATTTACAACAGTATTAAAGGAAAGCAATAAAGGAAAGCATTAAGAGAAATAAAGGAAAGAAACAAAGAGCCAAGTCAGTTTCGAGGTAGAAGAGGGAAAAATACTTAAAGGCATTTAAACAAATAAAGACATATAAAGAAGCATAAAGTCACAAATAGCATGAAATGGTAAAAGCTTTAAAGAAATCCCCAGCGGAGTTGCCATGCTGTCGATGCCCCCTTTTTCTAAAGGCGAAATCGGATTTACGACATTTGGGCGGACAACTCTATTCCTTTTGGGAATTTGGGTTTGAGATTTAGAAGAGTCGCCACCTAATGATTAAGTGCATTAGGACACTAAGAATTTAAAAGAAAGAAGAACCAGAGAATGGGTAAGGGCTTGAAATTGAAATTATCTCAGGGGGAAGGTGTTAGGCACCCCCCCCCCCAAGATCTACTAGTGTGGTTCCCGGCCATGTTACAATTGCGACTTTAAAACAAGTAAACATACAAGACAACTTCCACATAACGATTACAAGTAGGAATGTATAAAGGTTAAATAAACATGCTGAAGTCAGTAAATAGGTGGTTCCATAGTTGTTTAAAGAATGTGTAAGTGCAGAAAAATAAGGATCAAATAACGAGTGCAGACAATCAGACAAAAGAAGTGAAATGGGCGGAAGTTTAAAAAGAAAACAGTGCTGGAAATTCAAAGAGGTTTTGAATGATTTGAAGCGAAATACAAGGTTTAAAGAGCTGGAAACTGACAGTTTAAAGAAAACAATAACGAAAGTACATAAGGAGGGAGGGGGGTCCTAGGTTTATAAATAACATGGATCATCCACGCAACACCCGGTAACCAATTATACGTGTGGTGTTATCGCGTGATCATCATGTCCATATCTACCCTTCCCACCCTATTAAGGTATTAAAACGCGGAATAGTATCGTTACTTATTGCATGCTGTTACCCGTCCCGATCCTACCAGTCCCGGAGGCATTGAGACTACTAATCCTAAAGGGAGGGAGTTGGGGCTTTTTAGAAGTTTTAAAAGGATAAAAGTCTAGGAGACAAACAAAAACATAGGAGGCCGTCCCAGAGATGTAGTTCAGAGTGGTGGGGCCCAGCCCCGATGTTATGCTCTTCCAGCCAGGCCTGAGGCTGAGGCTTCCGATGTAGTTATCACAGGTACTGTTCTGGTTTGTAGTAGAGATGCTTCAGTTCTATTTGATCCAGGATCTAGATACTCCTACGTGTCATCTTATTTTGCACCGTCTCTAGTCATGCCTAGTGATTCTTTAGGTGTTCCTGTATATATGTACACACCGGTAGGTGATTCTATTGTGGTAGATCGTGTCTATCGTTCATGTATAGTTGTGATCGGGGGTCTTGAGACTCGAGTAGATTTGTTACTTTTGGATATGGTTGATTTTGATATCATATTGGGGATGGACTGGTTATCACCTTACCACGCTATCTTGGACTGTCATGCCAAGACTGTGACCTTAGCCTTGCCGGGGTTGCCTCGTTTAGAGTGGAGAGGGACTCCTGGTCATTCTACCCGTAGGGTTATCTCATATATGAAGGCTTGGCGTATGGTTGATAAGGGATGTTTGGCCTATTTGGCGTATGTTCGTGATTCTAGTGCTGAGGTTCCTTCTATGGATTCTGTGCCTGTTGTTCATTAGTTTCCTGAGGTATTTCCTTCAGACCTGCCGGGCATGCCACCCAACAGGGATGTTGACTTCTACATTGATTTGGCTCCGGGCACTCAGCCCATTTCTATTTCGTCGTATCGTATGGCCCCGCCTGAGTTGAAAGAATTGAAGGAGCAGTTGCAAGACTTGCTTGATAAGGGCTTTATTAGGCCTAGTGTCTCGCCTTGGGGTGCGCCGGTGTTGTTTGTTAAGAAGAAGGATGGATCGAGAGGATGTGTATAAATTACCGGCAATTGAACAAGGTCACAATCAAGAATAAGTACCCATTGCCGAGGATTGATGATTTATTTGACCAGCTTCAGGGTGCCCAAGTGTTTTCTAAGATCGACTTGAGATCGGGCTACCATCAGTTGAAGATTAGGGCATCCGATGTCCCTAAGACAGCTTTTCCGCACTCGGTACGGGCATTATGAGTTCTTGGTGATGTCGTTCGGATTGACGAATGCCCCAACAACTTTCATGGATTTGATGAACCGAGTGTTCAGGCCTTATTTGGATTCCTTCGTGATTGTCTTCGTTGACGATATTTTGATTTGTTCCCGCAGCCGGGAGGAGCACGAGCAGCATCTTCGAATCATTCTTGAGACTCTGGGGGATAGTCAGTTGTATGCTAAGTTTTCGAAGTGTGAGTTCTGGTTAAGTTCAGTTGCATTCTTGGGTCACGTTGTATCAGCGGAGGGTAATGAGGTGGATCCAAAGAAGATAGAGGCAGTCAAGAACTAGCCTCGACCCACATCAGCTATAGAGATCTGGAGTTTCTTGGGTTTGGCAGGCTATTACCTTCAGTTTGTGGAGGGGTTTTCATCTATTGCAGCTCCGATGACCAGGTTGACCCAGAAGGGTGTCCAGTTCAGGTGGTCGGACGAGTGTGAGGCGAGCTTTCAGAAGCTCAAGACAGCTTTGACTACGGCGCCAGTGTTGGTTTCGCCCACAGGTTCAGGGCCATATACAATTTATTGTGACACATCTCGTATTGGACTTGGTGCGGTGTTGATGCAGGATGGCAAGGTCATTGCTTATGCTTCGCAGCAGTTGAAGATTTATGAGAAGAACTATCCAGTCCATGATTTGGAGTTAGCAACCATTGTTCACGCGCTGAAGATTTAGAGGCACTATCTGTACGGTGTGTCATGTGAGGTGTTCACGGATCACAAGAGTCTACAGTATTTGTTCAAGCAGAAGGAACTAAATTTGAGGCAGATGAGGTGGTTGGAGCTGTTGAAAGACTATGATATCTTATATCATCTGGGGAAGGCCAATGTGGTGGCCGATGCTTTGAGTAGAAAGTCAGCCAGTATGGGCAGTCTTGCGTATATTCCGGTCGGTAAGAGACCGCTTGCTTTGGATGTTCAGGTTTTGGCCAATCAGTTCGTGAGGTTGGATGTTTCTGAGCCCAGCCGCGTGTTAGCTTGCATAGTCGCTCGTTCCTCATTATTTGAGCGTATCAGAGATTGGCAGTATGACGATCCTCATTTGTGTGTCCTTAGGACACGGTGCAGCACGGTGGTGCCAAGCAGGTCACAGTTGGGGATGATGGAGTTTTGAGAATGCAGGGTCGTATTTGTGTGCCTAATGTAGATGGACTTCGAGAGTTAATTCTAGAGGAGGCCCACAGTTCCCGGTACTCTATTCATCCGGGCGCCGCTAAGATGTATCAGGATTTGCGGCAACATTATTAGTGGAGGAGGATGAAGGAGGATACTGTTGCATATGTGGCTCGGTGTTTGAATTGTCAGCACATTTCATTCTTGTGGCAGTCTCCAATTCTTCTGAGAGGTTAGCCGAGATCTATATCCGAGAGATTGTTCGTCTTCTGGTGCGCCCGTGTCTATCATTCTGACCGAGGTATGCAGTTTACCTCACACTTTTGGAGGGAAGTTCAACGTGAGTTGGGCACATGGGTCGAGTTGAGCACAACATTTCACCCTCAGACGGACGAGCAGTCCGAGCGTACTATTTAAATTTTGAAGGATATGCTCCGAGCTTGTGTTATTGATTTTGGAGGCTCGTGGGATCAGTTCTTGCCTTTAGCGGAGTTTGCCCACAACAACAGCTACCAGTCGAGCATTCAGATGGCTCCTTATGAGGCTTTATATGGTAGGCGGTGTCAGTCGCCGCTTGGGTGGTTTGAGCTGGGAGAGGCTCGGTTGTTAGGTACAGAGTTAGTTCATGATGCCTTGGATAAGGTGAAGATCATTCAGGATAGGCCTCGTACAGCTCAGTCCAGTCAAAAGAGTTATGCCGACCGTAAGGTTCGTGATGTGGCATTCATGGTCGGCGAGCGGGTGTTGCTTCGGGTGTCGCCTATGAAGGGCGTGATGAGATTTGGGAAGAGGGGCAAGCTTAGCCCTAGATTCATTGGCCCGTTTGAGATTCTTGATCGAGTGGGAGAGGTGGCTTACAGACTTACATTGCCGCTGAGTTTATCAGTTGTGCATCTAGTGTTTCATGTGTCCATGCTTCGGAAGTATCACAGTGATCCATCCCACGTGTTAGATTCCAGCACTGTCCAGTTGGACAAGGACTTGTCCTATGAGGAGGAGCCGGTAGCTATTCTAGACCGGCAGGTTCGTAAGTTGAGATCGAAGAGTTTCCCTTCTGTTCGTGTTCAGTGGAGAGGTCAGCCTGTTGAGGCATCGACCTGGGAGTCCGAGCCCAATATGCGGAGCCGTTATCCCCATCTTTTCTCCGACTCAGGTACTTCCTTCTTATGTCCGTTCGAGGACGAACGATTGTTTTAGAGGTGGAGAATGTGATGACCTTGGGTCATCACTTGTTTTGAAAATAAATTCTGTGTTCCGATGCCTTAAAACCTCCTTTTTGTCTCACCTCGATTTGCATGCGCAATCCGGGCGTGTATCCGGAAGTCCATTATGTGAAAATCTGTGAAAAATGATAAATTTTACTTTTAAAATGAATTTAAGTGTACTTTGGTCAACATTCTTGGTAAACGGACCCAGACCCGTGGTCCGACGATCTCGTAGGGTCCGTAGAAAAATATGGGACTTGGGCGTATGCCCGAAATCAAATTCCGAGGTCCCAAGCCCGAGAAATAAATTTTTAAAGAAAATTGTTTTCTGGAAAATATAGAGGTTTTAGAATGAATTGATGCATTTTGCTGATGGTATCGGGCCCGTATCATGGTTCCGGAGCCCGGTACAAGTTTGAAATAATAAGTAAGTTGAATCTGTGAAGTTTGGTAAGAATCGGAGTTCGTTTGGTATGAATCGGACCTATAGTTAAGAAAATAGTAATTTTGATGTTCTTGAGTGATTTCATGAATTTGAGGTTTAATTCATAGTTATTGATGTTATTTTGATGATTGGATCGCACGAGCAACTCTGTATGATGTTTTTGGACTTGCATGCATATTTGCTTTGGAGCCCCAAGGGCTCGGGTGAGTTTTGGATAGGCCACGGAGTGAAATTGGACTTAGAAAATTGATGGTGTGTTGCAGGTCTGGAAGCTTCGCAATTGCGAAGCCTGGCTCGCAAATGCGAGCTCGCATTTGCGAAGTTTTATCGCATTTGCGAAGATGGCCTGGGCAGGCCTGGATCGCAAATGCGACCATTTTATCGCAAATGCGGAAGGGCCAGAGTCGCAAATGCGACCTTTTTATCGCAAATGCGAAGCTAGTGGATTTTCCCAGTCGCAAATGCGACATATTCTTCGTATTTGCGAAGATAGCAGGTCCTGAAGGGTTTCGCAATTGCAAACCCTTGTCGCAATTGCGACATCAGAGACCAGTTAATTGGGACTTAGACGCATTTTTATCCATTTTTCAAACCTTCTCGAAACCTAAACACTTTTGGGCGATTTTCTAAAGAAAAGTTCATCTCCAAACCAATTGTAAGTCATTTCTAACTCATTTTCTTCAATCTATAACATCTTTTCACATGATTTCAATCCAAAATCAAGGGTTTTCATGGGGAAAATTGGGCGTTTTGTGTAGAACTTAGAATTTTCAAATTTTGGGGATTTGGACCTCGATTTGAGGTCCGATTTCAAAACAAATTATATATCTGAGTTCGTGGGTGAACGGGTAATTGGGTTTTGGTTCGAACCTCGGGTTTTGACCATGTGGACCCGGGGTCGATTTTTGATTTTTTGGGAAAAACGTTAGAAACCCTATTTTTCATGCATTAGAATTGATTCATTTAGCATTTATTGATGTCGTTAAGTAAATTGTGGCTAGATACAAGCGAATTGGTGGTGGAAACAAGAGGTAAAGCGGTAGTTGAGGCTTGAATTGTGTTCGTGGCATCGAGGTAAGTGTTTGGTCTAACCTTAGCTTAAGGGATTAGGAGTTGTGTCTTATTTGCTATGTGTTAATTGTTGAGTACGACATATAGGCATGGTGACGAGTATCTATACGTCGGTGTCAAGAATGCCCGTGAGTTTTATACTATGATAAATGTGACTCCGTTTCGTATTGTTCATGCTTTATATGATGATATCTATTGTTGAACAAGGCTTGTGGAAGTATTATTGGTAATTGAACATTGTAGAGCGTTGGCTCAAGTTGTGATTTGAGTTGTGGAAGTATTATTGGTAATTGAACATTGTAGAGCGTTGGCTCAAGTTGTGAATAGAGTTGTGAAGTAATTGTGGAAGAGAGAAGAGGTTATGATACTGTCTCCCTTGCTGGGATGTTATTGCTTTTGATATTATCCCCCTTGCCGGGATGTTATTATTCATGATATTGTTTCCCTTGCCGGGATATTGTTGTTATGCTATTGTACCCTTGCCGGGATTCTATTGTGATTTTATTGATTCCCTTGCCCGTATTGCTTTGTGATTGTTACTTGGGTAAGGAAGAGTGTAAAAGCACGAAGGGTGATGCCATGCATGATATTTGTGAGAGAGTGTTAATGCACGAAGGGTGATGCCATGCTGATATTGTGAGGTAAAAGCACGAAGGGTGATGCCGTGCCGCACGATTTACAATGTCGTGCCATGATATGAGTGATAATGCACGAAGGATAATTCCGTGCCATGATTATGTGAGGTAAAAGCACGAAAGGTGTTGTCGTGCCGATTATATTGATTCTTATGGTGAGGACGAGAGTAAAAGCACGAAGGGTGATGCCGTGCACATGCCCTTGATTTTCCTGATTCTTGTTGATAATTGAGTTATGATGTTCTTTACGTTTATTTATTGGTTTTTTGTGGTTACTTGATTTTATTGTGATGTTATTGATTTCCTTGCCCAAATTGCTTTGTGATTGTTGCTTGGGTGAGAAAGAGTGTAAAGCACGAAGGGTGATGCCGTGCATGATATTTGTGAGAGAATAGCATGAAGGGTGATGCCGTACATGATTTCGAGAGTGTAAAGCACGAATGGTGATGCCGTGCGCTTGTCTTTGATTTCCTGATCCTTGCTGATAATTTAGTTATAATGTTCTTTACGTTTATCTATTGGTTTTCTGTTGTTACTTAATTTCTCCGCAGCATGTTTTCCCCCTCCTATCTTTACCTGTAAATTTCTGCATTTACTTTTCCGCTGTTTATGATTTAACTGTACAGGTTTAATTGGTAGTCTTGTCCTAGCCTCGTCACTACTTCGCCGAGGTTAGGCTAGACACTTACCAGCACATGGGGTCGATTGTGCTGATACTACACTCTACACTGTGTGCAGATCCCGGTGCTGCAGCTTTTAGACCAGAGTGAGGTTGCTGCTTCCAGACCATCAGGTGACCCGAGGTAGTCCTGCAGGCGTCCGCAGGCCTTGGCATCTCCTTCTATCATTTTCCTTCTGTTTTTACTTATCCAGAGACAGATTCGTGTAATTCTATTCAGACCTTATTTGTAGTACTCTTACACAGTCTGTGAGATTGTGATACCAATTCTGGGTAGCTTATGTTTATGGATTGGTATCGGTATTATTATTAAATTGTTATATTTCTATCTTCCGCTTTGTTATTTTCGCTGTTTATATAATGTTAATTCACCATTGTTAAGGGATTAAAGATATAAAGGGTTAAATAATTGGAATAATTGGCTTGCCTAGCTTTCACTAGTAGGCGCCATCACGACTCCCTAGGGTGGGAAATTCGGGTCGTGACAAATCGGTATCAGAGTTCTGTGTTGCTTAGGTCTCACAACTCACAGACAAGCTTAGTAGAGTCTGAGGGATCGGTACGGAGACGTCTGTATTTATTCCAGAGGCTACAGAGTTAGGAACAATTTCACTTCTATTCGTCTCTATCGTGCGACTTTGTTCTCTCACTGCTAAATTAAAACCTCTACTTTTGTCCTTTCACAAATGGCAAGGTCACGTACCGCTTCTTCGGCCGAGCAGCAGCACAGACCGATGATGGATCAGCTACATCTTCGGAGGCTGTGTGGAGGTTGGATAGGTTTTACCAAGCTGTTCACTACTACTTTTGGTGGTACGTCTTCTGAGGATCCCCAGGATTATTTGGACAGTTGTCATGAGGTTCTTCAGAACATGGGGATAGTAGAGACCAATGGGGCCGACTTTGCTGCTTTTCGTTTGTCGGGATCCGCCAAGACTTGGTGGAAAGATTATTGTTTGGCTAGACCAGCTGGGTCACCAGCATTGACTTGGGATTAGTTCTCTCAGCTATTTGTGGAGAAGTTTCTTCCTATCACTCAGAGGGAGAACTATCGGAGGCAGTTTGAGCGTCTCCAGCAGGGTTCTATGACTGTCACTCAGTACGAGACCAGATTCATTGACTTGGCCCGTCATGCTCTTCTTATACTTTCCACCGAGAGAGAGAGGGTGAGGAGGTTCATTGAGGGACTCGTTCAGCCTATTCGACTGCAGATGGCTAAGGAGACGGGGAGCGAAATTTCTTTTTAGGATGCGGCCAATATGGCCCGGAGAGTGGAGTTGGTTCTATCATAGGGGGTGGTCAGGGGTCTGACAAGAGGCCTCGTCATTCCGGCAGGTTCAGTGGTGCCTCATCTGGAGGCAGAGACTCTTTTGGTAGGGGCCATCTTTTCAGGCTGTTTCATTCAGCACTATAGGCTTCTCACGGTGCTCCAGGTGGCAGTGGTTCTCATACGCAGTATTCTGATCAGCAGTCCTACAGTGCACCACCAATTCCTATCCGTGCACCGCTGCTCCAGAGTTTTCAGGATGGTAATTCAGGCCATCAGGGTCAGCAGTCTCAGTAGCCGAGGACTTGTTATACTTGTGGCGATACAAGGCATATTGCTAGATTTTGCCCTCGAGCATCGAGCAGCTCTCAGACTCAGGGTTCCCGTGCCATGGTTCAGGCACCGAGTGTTCCACCGCCCGCTCAGCTAGCTAGAGGGGGAGGTAGAGGTGATAGAGGTGGAGGTAGAGGTATTAGAGGTGGANGTTCGGCTTCCTGTATGATTCTTAAAGAAGGAATCTCTACCTCGGCCGGGATGATAGCTTCGGTACCATAGACTAGCATGTAGGGAGTAGCCCCGGTTGATGTGCAGACCGTGGTGCGGTATCCCAACAGAGAAAAAGGTGTCTTCTCGTGCCATTGTTTGTGGTTTTCTACCATCTTCCTTAGTATCTTCTTGATGTTTTTGTTGGCGGCTTCCACGACTCCATTCATCCAGGGTCTATAGGCCGTGGAATTCTTATGCTTGATTTTGAAAGTTTCACACATGGCTTTCATCAGATCACTGTTGAGGTTGGAGGCATTATCAGTGATAATGGACTCGGGAACTCCGAATCGGCAAACAATACGGTCTTTGACAAAGTCTACGATGACTTTCTTGGTTACAACTTTGTAAGATGCATCCTCTACCCATTTTGTGAAGTAATCAATGGCTACCAGAATAAACCTGTGTCCGTTTGAAGCGGTGGGCTCAATCGGACCGATGACATCCATTCCCCAGGCGGCGAATGGCCAAGGCGAGCTTGTTGCGTTGAGCTCATATGGCGGCACTTTTATCATATCACATGCACTTGACATTGGTAGCATTTGCAGACATACTGGACGCATTCTCCATGGTCATCCAAAAGTAATCGTCCCTGAGTATCTTGTTGGCCAAGACAAAACCATTCATATGCGGGCCACAGGTCCTGGCATGTATCTCCTCAAGTAGTTTAGAAGCTTCTTTTGCGTCGACACATCTTAGCAATCCTAAATCAGGAGTTCTTCTGTACAAATTTCCTCCGCTATGAAAGAAGTGATTGGACAATCTCCGAAGTGTGCGTTTCTGAGTGTGGTTTGCATGCTTTGGATGTTCTCCTTTCGCCAAATACTCCTTGATGTCGTGGAACCAAGGTTTTCCATCTGTTTCTTCCGCAACATGGGCACAATAGGCCGGTTGATTATGGACTTTTACTGGGATGGGATCAATGAAGTTCTTGTCCGGATGCTGTATCATAGATGACAAGGTGGCCAATGCATCGGCAAACACATTCTGAATTCTGGGCACATGCCGAAACTCTATCTTGGTGAACCTCTTTCCCAATTCCTGCACATGGTGCAGATATGGCAATATCTTGGAATTCTTGGTGGCCCACTCTCCTTGTACCTGGTTCACAAGCAAATCTGAATCACCAATTACCAGCAGCTCCTGAATATTCATGCCGACTGCCATGTTGAGTCCTAGTATGCAGGCCTCATACTCCGCCATGTTGTTAGTGCAGGGAAATCTGAGTTTAGCAGATACTGGATAATTTTGACCTGTTTCTGATACCAAAACCGCTCCAATGCCTACTCCTTTGAAATTTGCCGCTCCATCAAAGAACATCCTCCAACCATCATATGCTTCAGTAATGTCCTCTCCTACGAATGACACCTCTTCATCAGGAAAATACGTTCTCAAGGGTGAGTATTCTCCTCCCACCGGATTCTCAGCAAGATGATCTGCCAATGTTTGTCCCTTGACCGCCTTTTGAGTTACGTAGATGATATCAAACTCACTCAATAGTATCTGCCATTTAGCCAACTTCCCGGTCGGCATGGGTTTCTGAAATATATACTTCAAAGGGTCCATCCTGGCTATGAGGTATGTGGTATAGGCACAGAAGTAATGCCTCAACTTTTGGGCCTTCCAGGTTAAAGCACAACAAGTACGTTCCAGCAGAGAGTACCATGCTTCGTAAGGTGTGAACTTCTTACTCAAGTAGTATATGGCTTGCTCCTTTCTCCCCGTCTCATCATGTTGTCCCAGAACACATCCGAAGGCTCCATACAATACAGATAGATAGAGTAGCAAAGGCCGTCCCGGCTCTGGCGGGACCAAAACCGGTGGTGTGGACATGTATTCCTTGATCTTGTCAAAAGCTTTCTGACAATCTTCGGTCCAGCTTGTCTCGGCATCTTTCCTCAGCATTTTGAAGATGGCTTCACATATGACTGTGGACTGGGCTATGAAGCGACTGATATAATTGAGACGCCCTAGGAAGCTCATCACGTCCTTTTTGCTCCTAGGCGGCGGTAACTCCTGAATAGCCTTGACCTTAGACGGATCTAGCTCAATCCCTTGCCGGCTGACAATGAATCCCAATAACTTTCCTGCAGGAACCCCGAATGCACACTTGGTGGGGTTCAGTTTCAAGTTGTACCTCCTTAGTCTGTCGAAGAACTTTCTCAACTCTGCTATGTGGTCTGCGGCCCTCTTGGATTTGATAATGACGTCGTCCACATATACCTCTATCTCCTTGTGTATCATATCATGGAAGATGGTTGTCATGGCTCTCATGTAGGTAGCCCCAGCATTCTTTAGACCAAATGGCATCATCTTGTAGCAGTATACCCCCCATGGTGTAATAAAAGTTATTTTCTCCGCGTCTTCTTCGTCTATCCAGATCTGGTGATAACCCGCGAAGCAATCTACAAAAGATTAGAGTTCATGCTTGGTGCAATTATCGATTAGGATGTGTATGTTTGGTAGTGGAAAGTTGTCCTTGGGACTTGCTTTGTTTAAATCCCGACAGCCAACACATACTCTGACTTTCCCATCTTTCTTTGGAACTGGCACAATGTTGGCTAACCAGGTTAGGTACTCAACCACCCTGAGAACTTTGGCTTTGATCTACTTGGTAACTTCTTCCTTGATTTTCAGGCTCATGTCTGGTATGAACTTTCTGAGTTTATGCTTCATCGGCGGACACATTGGATTGGTAGGTAACTTGTGAGCCACTATGGACGTGCTCAAACCTGTCATGTCATCATATGACCATGCAAAAATGTCCTCGTACTCCCTTAAGAAGCGAACGTACTCTTCCTTTTCTATCGGTGATAAGTGAATGCCGATGCGAGTCTCCTTGACGGTCTCGGCGTTCCCCAAATTTACTGCTTCGGTTTTGTCCACGTTGGACTTAGGCTTATTCTCAAAGTTCTCCACCTCCCTGACAACTTCCTCGGGTATCTCGTCTTCTTCATCCGAATCACTATCCTCATGTTGCGTTGCCTCATTACATGTCACAGTCACCGGTTCATCAGGAAAAGTAATAATAACGCTGTAGAAAGAAAAAGTGTAGAAATAATAATGAATGATAAAGAGCAATGCATTTGATTAAAACTGAAAAACATCCAGACCAGTACGACTCGATGAATCGAGCATTTATTTTGAAACAAATAAGACTTTAAAACAAAGTTACTGAAAATCTTAAATGCCTAGAGTGGCTACAAAAATAAAATCTGCCAAGCTACCCAGGGACTCGGCGCGCCAAGGATGGTGGGGCGGTCCAGTTCCTGAGAACAACTCCCTTCTCCACGGTCTGAATAGTGAGGCCTTCTTCCTCCTCCTCCTCAATTATTGCACTGCAATCCATGTCTTCATCCTCTAAGAACAGATTCTTCAAACCAGCTAATGCTTCCTCTTCTGCAGTTCCCCATATTGTATCAGCTTGGTGAATGGCTTGATCAAGACGTGGCACTGGTTGCTCAAGAGGGTAGTACGGTCCACGCCATGGAGGCGACCAATCATTATACTCATGCCATGTGTATTGATATACGAGCCCAAAGGTAGTACCATGACCTTTCAGCCGTATTGGTTTAGTGATACCCTGGAGATTCTTCCCAAGCCCTTTGCCGGGTTCATACCCAGACCATGCCACTATGCTCTCTATTTTACTGCTCCACCATTTATCTTTCTCGACGGCATTGACACGTTCAATGTGATGATAGGTTTCCCCTCCTAGCCTTCTTCTATTTCCAATAACCGGGTGATTTGACTGGTATAAATGGGGTTACTCCCATCTCCGTGAATGATCACCTCCTGACGATTCCATTCGAATTTCACGGCTTGATGTAGCGTGGATGCCACAGCCCCAGCGGCATGGATCCATGGTCGGCCTGACAGAAGATTGTATGAGGCTAGTATGTCGAGCACCTGCAACTCAACGTCGAACCAAGTTGGCCCCATCTGCAAGCACAGGTTAATCTTCTCGATCGTGGCCCTTTGAGACCCATCAAAAGCTTTTACATTCATGCTTCCTGCCCGTATTTCATGAAAACCTGTTCCAATCTTTTCAGAGTGTCCAACGGACAAATATTGAGGCTTGAACCTTCGTCAACCAAGACCCTGGCAATAAAGTAGTCTTCGTATCGCACTGTAATGTGCAGTGCCCTGTTGTGGTTCAGACCCTCAGGTGGCAACTCATCCTCGTGGAAAGTGATTTTGTGACTTTCTAACACCTGTTCTACCATATTAGACATTTCTCCGCTGGTGATATTGTTTGGCACATAAGCTTCGCTCAACACTTTCATCAAAACATTCTTGTGTGCTTCTGAACTTTGTAACAGTGATAGGATGGATATCTGAGCTGGGGTTTTGTTCAAATGATCAATGACGGAATACTCCTTTGCTTGTACTTTCCTCCAAAGGTCATCTGGCCCTGTTTCAATGACAGGCTGCTTGGCAGTGGCATCCTTACTTGGTCCTCCCAGGTACTCAGGTGTAAGATTCTTCCGGTCCTGGTCATTCCTTGTGTGACATCGGATTCCTCCATCTTTGCCTTTCCTTTTTGCCTGGCTTCGGCAACATAATCCCAAGGTATTTCTTTTGATTGGAAAGGAGGCATAGTTGATACTGTCACTATGAAAGGTGCGACCACTTCTACTTCAAACGGACACGGGTGGCTACGGGTAGATCCACTTCTACCTCAAGTGGAACTGATGTGGCTACCTCAACCTCGATTGGCGACTGAGTCTGTACTACAATAGGAGTAAGTATGACTGAGGGTTTAAAGTCATCACCTTCCCGAATAAGCCGAATCGACCCCTCAGGGTCCCACTCTTCGTTCGTCTCTATCACATGTATTCCACCACCTCTATGATCAGGGAGAGGGTTGTTGCGAACATTGGGTGTGGCTTCCTTTGCCCGTTTGACCTTGTTGTCAATCATCGTCTGAATCTTATCTTTCAATGCTCGGCACTCGTCAGTGGTGTGCCCCTTCATACCGGAATGGTACGCACAAATTTTGTTAGGATTGACCCATTGGAAAGGATTCTCTAGTTCCACAGCGGGAACAAGAGTGATGTAACCTGCGACTTTCTACCCTTCATAGAGCTGGTCGATGGGCTTAGCAATAGCAGTGTATTGTCTAGGTGGCTTGCGGTCAAAATTGGGTCTTGGTCTTAGATAATTTGGCGAGTCGGAGGTGACTGGAAATGAGATAGTTGGGAGTTATAGGTATGATAGATAGTGGCTGGTAGGGAATATCTGGGAGATGATGGTTGATATGTGGGTGGTGGTGCTTGGTATGTGGATGGATGTGTTTGATATGTGGGTGGGGGTGTTCGATAGGTAAGTGGAGATTTCGGGCCTTGAGCCACCATTACCGCCCCAATGTCTTTCTTTTTTGATATGCCGCCTGATTGCAATACTTTATTTGTGGCCTGTAATGCCTCAAAATTCATTACCATCCAGCTTTTGATGCCTTCCTCAATTCTTTCCCCAAGTTTGATGATATCGGAGAATTTATAGTTTTCAATAACCATCAACCTTTCGTAATACTGCGGGTCCTGTGCTCTAACGAAGAACTTGTTCATCTGTTCTTCGTATAAAGATGGCCTGACCTTGGCCACTTCCGACCTCCAATGGTAGCATACTCGCGGAAAGTCTCAGTGGGTTTCTTTTTAAGGTTCTGGATGTAGAAAACATCGGGTGCATTTTTTGTGTTGAACCTGAACCGGTCCATGAAATCTGATGCCATACCTACCCAATTGGACCATTTCTTGGGATCCTGGCTGATGTACCAGGACAAAGCATCATCAGTAAGACTCCTTATGAAGAGTTTCATCCAGATCTTCTCATCTTTTCCGACTCCAACAAGCTTGTCGCAATAGGTCCTTAGATGAACCCTAGGATTACCTGTACCGTTAAACATCTCGAACTTAGGAGGTTTGTACCCCTCCGGCAGTTCCACATCTGGCTGTATGCATAGGTTTTCATAATTCAAACCTTCTATCCCTTTGCCGCCTTCGACACCCTGAACCCGACTTGTCAATTTCTTGAGTTCTTCAGCCATGTTTTTAATGAGCTGGTCCTTCTCTGAGGATTCTAGTGCATAGGAAGTTGGTTGAGTAGAGTGAGGTATGGTCTCCACATATATGGGGTCGTTTTGATGAGTCCCAGGTACTTGGGTGTAGTGATGGTCATTGGTTGAGTTTTGAGGATCGAGAATAGGTTGTGGTGTGTTTTGGGGAGTGTGGTAAGTGGCGGTTGGTGGGTACTGGATTGATTGATGGTGGTGTTGGTATTGGTAAGGGATTGAGATTTTGAGGTGGGGTTATGTATTGATGTGGTGCAGGAGGGTTTTGTTAGTGTTGGTTTGATGTGTTTTGGGGAGGTGCTGGGTTCTTTGTGTTTTGTTGGTTGACGTCAGGGACATTCAGGGTGAGTGACAAGTTCGCCAAGTTGCGAACCTGCTCAAGCTCTCATTGTAGCTCCAGTATCTCAAGACTAGATCATTTAGTGCCGGAGTACTCCGACCGTCTGAAGTTTCTGCGTTCTCAACATTCTCCTTTCGAATACCACTTAAGTCGTCCATTTTTGTTTTTCCTTTGACTTTTGTATTGCTTGGAGGAGGAGGAGGTGGAGGGCCTCTAGATATGGTATGATACGCTGATGATGCCAGTATGAGTGAACCAACCTTAGGGAATGGGAATAATCAAAATAAAGGAAAAAAAACAAAAAAGTAACAAGTTAGTGATGATTTTGAAGTGTTGCAGTATTTAAACACATATTGCGGGAATGTAAATTCGCGTCCTAATTTGGGAGCCTCGTTGTGCCCGAGGTAGGCCTAGCGACAAATAGATTTGGAGAATTTTAGATGCCAACAAATGCCTCATTTCATAATATGAAAAATAGACGAAATCCAAAACGACACTAAGATAATAGAAAAATAAGTCACTACTGGCACTTCGCCTTATTACATTTTAGGAAAGCAAATAAATCTAGTCTATTTGGTCCCAGAAGGACCTTCCCCAGATTCGATCTTCCTGACCCCATCGTACAGGTCTCCCGGCTCGCGCAGACCCAGCATCAGGTAAGCTCTGGCCAGATGTCCTCCTTCAGTTCCTTCAGCGTTCTGGAAATCCTCAATCCTCTTTATGGATTTACCATCTAGCTCCACTATTCCTCACTCCAGATATTCCAACTTCCTATTGGAAGTGATTGCCATTTCTTTCCATTCTTCAATCAACCTCACATTCCTCTCATGTATTTCCCGGTGCTCATTCTCAGAGTCGTGGACCCTCTTGTGCAACCTGTTGTATTTGACTTGTGCTTCTGCTTCTTTGTCTATGATTCTATTCCCTCGACCGGTTCCTGGCACTACCATTCCTTTTAGATTGTCTTCTAACCATGCCGAGTAGAGAAGTTCGCATCCTGCATGATACCTGTCAGGCTCAATGGTGTTCTTTTCCACAATGATTTTGTAGTTCCACATGTGCTGGGATTGGTACTTGTAAGGAACGTCGTCATCTTGAAAGTATGCTCTGAAATGACTCATCTTGGCAACCCTTGGTACAACCTGTTTCCTGCCTGCTTGCCTCATAACTCGGATAGGGACATAAGGGTATATCCCTCTCAACCCAATCAGCACCAGGTGTGGAGCGTCCCTGGATCTGATGTCGTATGTTGGGAACCATTCAAACATCCATTGCACTTGCTCCTCGGTCAGATTGTAGAAGAACTCTACCTACTCTTTGGCACTTTCCAGCTGAGCAAACTTGTCCAGAATGTAGGTAATCCGCTTGGGGTGATGGAAGGCAATATGGTCATTCCAAGCCCTTTGTGGAAATTCTTGGCGATACTGGCCCCTTTGAAGATGTTCTAATAACCACAACTGCAGCAACGGGTTACAACCCTCAAAATGCTTGACCCCTTTTTGACAGCGCTCCAGAGCCCTGTAGATGTCGGCTTTGATCATGGGGACTATGGTGTATGTTTGTCCGTTGATCCCTTCCATCAAAGTCTTGGCGACCATGATCAACCTAGTGTGGATTCTTTCCCTTTTCATTGGGAATACTATCAGGCCCAAGAAGCACACAATGAACACAAACACTCTCCGCTGGATATGGCCCAGAAAAGTGATAGAAAGCTCGTCATGGTAGGTACGATAGGACTTGCTATGGCCATACCTCTCATACAGATATTCGAAGGGTATGTACGATTTCTTCAGGCATCCCAAGTCAGCAATTTTCTTCAGCCTCATCATCTTTAAAAACCCTTTACTAGTACGGTTCTCCGGCACCAATAACCCGGGGCTATCCCAAGTTAATCCCGCAAGCCCTCCAATTTCTTCTAAAAATGGTGTCATTTCTATGTCGCCGAAACGGAACACAGCCCTTTCACTATCCCAGAATAAAGTAGCAGCCTCAATCAACCTATTGTTTGGCTCAATGTCTAGTAGAGAAGGTAAATTGACCAAGTACTTCCTTACGTGTTTCTTGTCACTTGAGGAAAGGTCCTCCCACCAATCTAGTAGCAATGGTGGAATGTTGCTAACCATACCGAATCTGGGGACCTCGTGCCTCATTTTCTGCAAAACAAAAGAGTTAGTCCCTTATCCCCCACCAAACTCGACTATTTATACATTCATGATTAGCATATTGGCATTTAGTTCTCCAAATTAATGCACAGAACGTGGTTGTGTCCGTTGGGATTATGGAAAACCCGATGTACTTTTGGATAAGGCTTGTCTTAAAGGATGATTATGTGGACAACATATTAATCCGGCTAGGTTTGACCATGATGCATGCACATTTATGATCGGAGTAAGGTTACTATGGGGGTCTAGACTGGTACCCTCAAGCGGATAACTTCAGGGGGGAAAGGCACGGAACCGTCGACTGCACCGCTGATCGACTAGTTTTACCGCAAATAAGCCTTTCCGAATTTAAGGGTAATAAATTGGAAGAGCGCAACCACTCATCAAGCGTTGCTATAGGATTTTGATACGCATGAGTTGAATATGATGAGGAGTATATGCAACAATAATAGCATGTTGTCAAGTATTTGCACGTAAGAAAATAATAAATGCAGTATTTAAATAATTGAAAGACAGTCACAGAAGAAGAAAACAAAGAGACCTGTCAGTTTTAGGGAAATGAAGAAATCACAAATGCTTAAAAATAAACAGTTAAATTCAAGTAAGGGAGAAGGGTACGTGGGATAGAGCATGCTTAAACTAATTCACAAAAATAAGTTCGTTATGGTAAGAGCCTAAATATATCCCCAGCAGAGTCGCCATGCTGTCGCGCTCCCTTTTTTCCTCCTTGCGGAGAACGTCCGGGTTTCGACATTTCATGGGGGAATAACTCTTTTCCTTTTGGGAATTGGGTATTTGAAGAGTCGCCACCTAACGGATTATGATGCGTTAGGGCACCTTGAGCAATTAACTCATGGACTAGCTTGCATTACCAGAGATTTAGGGTAAGGGCTCGAAATAACTTCGAGGGGAAGGTGTTAGGCACCCCTCGCGGTCCACAATGGTGGGTCCCCGCCGAACTTATATGAATCAGTCATTTTGAACAAGTAAACAGTTTGACCACGTACTTGCAAGTAAGGGCATGCTTTGACATTCTAAGCACATGTGTGATTCAAGTAATGAAACAAGGGAAAAAGTTTGAACAAGTTGCACATATATAAAGAAAAGTAAATTCATTTAAACAACGAGAGTTGGGAAAGGGGGTCCTAGGTTGGTTAGCCTACAGGATCATACCCACACAATGCCCAGTAATCACTCCTCAACGAGGGGATACACGTGGCATTAGCGCGTAGTCATCATATCCTTACTACCCAATTCCCTCCCCTTGGTCATAGCCTAAAGCGTTCTATCAGCTTTGAAAGATATCCTATGCATGCACTACCCGTCCCTTCTTTATGGCCCTAGAGGTATTTAGGACCTCTAATTTGGGTAGTACTAGACCATCCTAAGGTGTTTAAAGGAGAAAAGTCTAAGCGTCAACCAAAACAAGTAGGACTGCATTTAAAGGAGAGAACAACTAAGAGCTCACAGTTTACCTCCGCAAGCAGAAACAAATAAGTGCATGTCTCAAACAATCGTTTAAGAGAAAAACCTTAGAACATGATGTCTAGGTGAGCTGAGGGTATACAGTATTGAATTAGGACCAAAGTGTGAAAGAACTGAATCTATTTGCCTACTGATTTTTAGATCTTACCGAGTGTGAGCAATAACAAGGCGCAATTTTATAGTTCCAGGACTTTAATCGCCCTATAGGCTTGCCTAGGCGTAGTGATGTCCTATGAGCATGGTATCTATTATTGATCCGAAACGCAATAAAACAGTAAACAGTTTCAAACGGGCGATTTGAATCCTATAGGCATGCTTTCTACTGACATTGATTGAAAAACGAGTAGGTTAGTTAATATGATTCAAAACTTGTAGGCGTGAGTTATAGTTAGGCTGATTTTAGATCCTATAGGCATGATTTCTATTAAAGCCGTTTTCAATCCTATAGACATGATTTCTAAGGAGATGAATTTGAATACATGCTGTAAAGAAAATTGAACTTCAATTACTTTACACCCTATAGACATGATATCTAATTATAGAGCTGATTTAGATCCTATAGGCATGACTTCTAATTATGTGAAAGTAAAGCATGCGGAATTCACCAAAAACAGGTCCTATAGGCACATTATCTAACAAACACATTTTTTGATTGAAATAGAGTTATCTACCCGATTTTACCCACAATATGCAACTACCCACCCCTTTTCACTAATCACCCCAATGTTTGTTTACAATAATTATTACATACCAAGAACTGAATGTAAATTACATATATGAAATAGAATAGAAGCTAACCTACAGGTGTCACGACCCCAATCCCGGTCGTGATGGCGCCCAACACTAATGCTAGGTAAGCCCGACCAATTAAATACTCTCAACCCAAATTCGCAATCCGTTAACAAATAATACGATTAAAATAGTAAATATCAAGTTTCCAATCCGAAACTAGATAAAATAGTACAAAAAATAATAACGAATATACCAAACATTCCCCCAATAGATCTGGAGTCACTAGTCTAGAGCCTCTAAATGTAACAGAGTAATATATTCATAGTAATAAAGAAAGTCTAGGATAGGGAAAGACAAATGCAATAAAGGGGAGAAGTCGGGTCCTGCGGACGTCAGGCAGCTACCTCAACAACTCCAAAACCGAAATCCAAGAAGACAGCAAACAACTCCACTAAGTCTCCGGAGCACCTGAATCTGCACACATGGTGCAGGGAGTAAAGTGAGTACTTCCAACTCAGTGAGTAATAAACATCTATAATGGCTGAAAGTAAGAAATTCTGAAATATTACAATATAAAGCTATAATTAGCGATTCAGCACATAAAACGATGAAACAACAACAATATCAGGACAAATAAGACAATTAGGTATAAATGCATGAATGCAATGCAATGCACATGACCGCTGCGGCGCGCAGCCCGATCCATTTGGGTACCCGCGCTCACTGTGGGGGTTCAGACTCCGGAGGGGCTCCTACAGCCCAAGCGCAATATCATCGTAACATTCGCTGTGGCGTGCAGCCCGATCCACACTCAGTCCAGGTATATATATGCATGCAAGCCAATCGGGCACAGTCAAATTATTCATTTTAGTTTCAATAATTAGGAATTTTAGAGCTAAGTGTTTAAACCTTTATTTATTTACTAACCATTTCGAGGCAGTGTC
The DNA here is from genome assembly GCF_001879085.1 of Nicotiana attenuata. Taxonomy (NCBI): domain Eukaryota; kingdom Viridiplantae; phylum Streptophyta; class Magnoliopsida; order Solanales; family Solanaceae; genus Nicotiana; species Nicotiana attenuata. The sequence continues at coordinate 48,557 of NW_017675314.1, forward strand.
TAACTCAGGACTGATATCATGAAATATGCTAAGCATCATGGATGCAGTGATAAGGATCCCTGAAGGATGCACATGATAGGCACAAAGCCCCAAACAATTCATAAACTCCAAGTAGGATAATTACCAAACAATTTCTAGTCAAGAACGCAGTACGAACATAATTCGGAACGGACTAGGTCACAATCCCCAGTCACAATCGACCCCGCACTCGTCATAGAGTACGTGTCTCGCCTCAATATAGCGTCACAATGTGATATACCGGGGTTTCAAACTCTCAGGTCATCATCTACATCTATTTTCACCTCAAGCCGGCCACAAGTCTAGCTCGCTATGCCTTTGCCTTTAGAATCAACCTCTTCGCACGCTGAATCTCCAATCAATTCCCGTCAAAACTCTCTTCAATTTCCACCCAAAAGCTCTTGAGGTGGTTCAAAAATGGAGGAAACAATGAATGAGTCGCGGATGAAATATCATAATTAAACCCTTCTGTCGCCCAGCTTTTCTTCTAGGCGAACACGGTCAACACCCCGCGTTCGCGAAGGCAAATTTTTTCGTTGACCAAACGATACCCTACGTGAACGCGTCGACCCTCACGCGAACGCGATACTCCAAATGCGAACGCGATGCACAGGACGTCCTCTTATGCGAACGCGACTCCCTCATCGCGAACGCGATGAACAAACTAGGTAGGGTCCCCAGGCCCTTCTACGCGAACGCGAGGCCACGATCGCGAACGCAATGACCCAGAAATCACAACTACGCGAACGCGATGGGCACCCCCGCGAACGCGAAGGCCAAAAGGGGCCTGCAACAGCTGTGCATTTTCTGCAACAGTCAAAGTCCAAAAATCCTTCCGTTGATCACCCGGAATCATCCCGAGGCCCCTGGGACCTCAACCAAAAACACCAACCTACCCCAAAACATCATACGAACTTGTTCCAATCATCAAAACACATCAAACAACACTAAAATCATCATTTCACATCGGATTCAAGCCTAAGTTTCTTAAAAACTTCCGAATTACGCATTTGATCACAAACCCAACCAAACGACGTCCGAATGACCTGAAATTTTGCACACATATCCAAAATCACCTAACGGAGCTACTGCAACTCTCAAAATTCCATTCTGACCCTCGGATCAAAATCCCACCAATCCACCGGAATTCGCCAAAATGCCAACTTGCCAATTCAAGCCTAATTCTACTCCGGACCTCCAAAATCACTTCCGATCGCACTCCTAAGTCACAAATCACCTCCCGAAGCTTACCGAATCACCGGAATTCACATCCGATCCTTCTAACTAATAAGTCAATGTTCGGTTGACTTTTCCAAACCAAACCTTCCTTAAAGAGACTAAGTGTCTCATTTCCTATCCAAACCAATTCAATTAAACTCTAACTCACCCGTTGCTGATAATAAAACATGAAAAAGAAATAAATGGGGGAAACGGGGCTGTAATACATGAGACGACGGGTTGGGTCGTCACAGGCTTGTTATAGCGCTTAGGCTGTAGGAGCCCTCCGGAGTCTGTACACCCCCAGTGAGCGCGGGTACCCAGTGTGTGTGACGTGATATTGCCCGAGGGGCTAATGTTGTTTCATGTTGTTGCCCGAGGGGATGATACGAGTAATTGTGAGGTAGCCCGAGGGGCTGGTTCTGTTGGTATTATGTCCGAGGGGCAGTTTATGGTACTTGTTTTGTTCAAGAGGCTGTTTACGTTTCTATCCTTTTTACTCACCATTTTCATCACTCGTTGGGAATTATTGAAAGATGTTTTGAAAGGGTTTTACTGAACTGAGTTTCTTTTAAGAGTTCTATTGCTTTACTGAATTGTTTTGGACTTATGCTGATTTGCTTTAGCTTTATAACGTGGTTTACGTGTTTTCTTACTGCTCAGCTAGCTTTACTTTTATTACTTACTGAGTTGGCGTACTCATATTACTCCCTGCACCTTGTGTGCAGATCCAGGAGTCTCGAAACGCGATAGTGAGTGTTGATCAGCCTTCCAGCAGGCCTCCGAGTTTGCTAGGTAGCTGCTTGGAGTTCGTAGCCCAGCACTTCTCATTCTTACCTTACTTAGATTGTCTTAGTATCTCATTTTCGGGCTATGTTTGCCTTTCTTGTTTTTAGGCGGGTTTGTAGTTGCTCATGACTGGTGGCACCCCGATGCCGGGCTGTGTTATATTTCCGCATTGTCTATTTTGACTTATATTATGAGAATTCTTGTTAATTAATGGCTTAAAAATGACTTTTATAGAATAATGGTTTGATTTGGGAATTGTGTCGAATGGCCTAGTTTCACGATTGGCGCCATCACGACTGGGTCGGTTTTAGGGTCGTGACAAGTTGGTATCAGAGCCTAGGTTACATAGGTCTCACGAGTCATGAGCGGGTTTAGTAGAGTCTCGCGGATTGGTACAGAGACGTCTGTGTTAGATCATATTTTAATGATGCAATTAATATGCATGTGCAGGAGTTCAAAGAGTAAAAAGGAACTATTGGAATGGCTATGTCGAACAAGGAAGGAAATTATTCAGAAGGGAAACTGCCTGAAATACTTACGATGTACAAGGAAAGAAACATTACTACATCAGCAAATCAGGATTAGCTTCATGATTTTGGGAAATCAAATCTACCATAATGGAATAAAGATTCAACGCAATCTGTGATTGGCGAGTCAGATTAAATCACTGAAGAACAATTAAAGCTAGAAGATCCGGACAACGGTCACAATTGGAAGGTCCAACAATCAAGGAAGAATCCTGTCTATCCCGTTATCTGCCGAAGGAAAAGATCTGAAGAGAAGCAACGGATAGTTCTTTATTCTTGGAAAGAATCAACTCTTTCCAAGGATCAAAACCCTTGGGTTGACAAGCCTTCACCATTTATCCTTGTATAAATTCGCAGTGTAACTCCATCCTTAGTATACTTTGATCAAACCAAAATAACTCTCTTCATTCTACTGCAAACAAGCATAGTAGCCTATATAGATCTGCTGTGTAACAAGTCAGGGATAGAAAGAGGGCATACAACTGGTGAGGCATTGTATCAAATGAGTGCTAGAGAAACCGAGCGACATACATCAAATCTGTACTCGAAAGAAAACTTATTCACTTGAAGAGAAATCCCTTGCAACCCAAGGGGACTGGATTAGGATTCACTTTGAATCCGAACCAGTATAAAAATTCCTGGTGTCTTTAATTTTTGCATTTACTTTCTGCTTATTACCTCGAATTACTATATCTGCAAGATTGCCATATTTAGTCGACTACTTAAGTTTTAAGTCAACTTATTAACAATTAACTTTAATTATCTACAATTCACCCCCCCTCTTGTACTTTCAGTCTGTACTTATCCTCGGAAGGCTGCAGAACCTTTTTAGGAAAAACTTCACATTCTTGAATTCTTATCGTGCGATATTGATTCAGCTTGAAATGTAACTCTTGGATTCCTTCCACGCGTTCGTATGCGCGCTTGAGCGCTCGGTATCAGCTGTGCATCGACAGCTTGTGATTCCTTGATCGAGGGGCGAGATGTGATTTCTATGTGTTGATGTTGGGCCAGTCTAGAGGACTTAAGGCCGGGTTTTGCCTATTGCTTGAGCACTGAGGCGTTGATTGTGAGAGCACGTGCTTTTGGATTTATATGTTCTATAGTGTCCCTATTAGTAGAAGTGATGACTGGTAGCTACGTGATGAGTATGATGTGACTGTGAGATGGGTTCATATGATTCGAATGTGACGAGTAGGGTCCGCTTGAGGGTAGAAAGAACTATCTGGTGCATGAATCCCATCGTGATTTGATGAATAACTCGAGTTGTGGGTGTGTTGAAGGATCTTTTCATGTTGTTTAGTTGGGGGATGAAGTAGATTTCATGTCGTGATATGAGTTCAGACTCAGGAAGATTAAGTGATTGCGTGATGCTTATGGCGGTGGAAAGGTATAAAGCGATGCTAGTTTGAGGCGGAGCAGGTGGGTTATTTCCTGCAGGGTGTCCTAAGGGCGTGTGATCCTTATGTTGTTTGTTGGAAGACCTCTTTTACCAGTGAAATATACATGTTGCAATTTGAGTTTGGATCGCGTATAGGAGTTGTCTTGACTGTTGCGAGGGTGAATGCGAGATTGTACAAGACTTGAAGTACTAGATGGTTTGTGCTGCACGAGCTTATGAAGGATTGAGTTTAATCTCACTATGGTAGTATGGCAGTAATAGAGTATAAGCATTGTGAGCTATAGTGTGTTGATCTATGGCTTTGAGCCAAGTGGGGGAGTCTGCTATTGATCAGTTGATTGCACGGTTATGTGCTTTTTTGGTTCCAGTTTGAGGCATACTGGTGAATCGGTTATGGCTTACAGAGGTTGAGATCGAGGATGACTCGAATAAAGGAAATTTGGAATAGGGGTGGTGTTATGCTTTATGGGTATATGAGAAACATTGGATGATTTAGTTGTTGTTTGTAAGGAATGTAACGTGATGGAGTAGGAAAAATCGCTCGGTGGCTTAGAAGAAGGGGTTACTTCCTTGGGTGTTGGAGTGCTAATGGGGCACATGACGTTCAGTCTGTTTGGTCAGTCTAATTGAGATTTGAGCAGAGTGGATGACTCACGAGAATGGTTTTGAAGGATTCAAGATTTACATGTAGTAATTGGGAATCTTAAGGATGTGTGTTGGCTAGAAACTGAGATTTATTTGGGAGGATGTCAGGACTTGTGGCATTTCTGTATCATTTGAACTCTACATACCAATATCAGAAAGGTAGAGGTAATGACTTTAGATTCGCAGAAGGTCTCTTTAGAGCAGGTATCTCGGTTGTGGTACTTATGGGGGCGCTTCAGAAGAATACAACGGTTTATAAGCCTTAGGGCGGTGTGGTCTTATGCTAAAAATCGCGAGGTAAGTTTTAGTTAAGGATAGTGGTGTACTAGCAAGGAAATGTATCAATTTGACGGTAATTCGGAAGGAAACTCAGAGAATTAGGACAGCTTGGTAGTAGGTTGGATTAGCATGGTGTCACACCTCCTTTTTTACACACCTACCCCGAAGGATAAAGTATAAGAGAGTTTTTCCATTTAAAGTGACATTATTCGAAATGGGATTATTTATTTATTTTAGAGAGTCGCCACTTGGGAAAGGATTGGCTTTTGGTGTCCCAAGTCACCGATTTAATTTAAATCCCAAATCGAGGAAAATTTCGACTTCCCTATTGGAGTCTGCGAACCAGAAATTCTGAATAAGGAATTCTGTTGACCTGAGGGAAGGTGTTAGGCACCCCCGGATCCCGTGGTTCTAGCACGGTCGCTTAAATTATTGTAATTGGCCTATTATCTGATTTTAATACATGTTTTAGCCTATGGTGCAATTTTAAACTTTATCCGCTTTATTTAATTATTTTTTTTTAGGAAAATTGCAACGTTATTTAAAACACGTCTTGAACCACGTCACATAAATGCACCCGCGGTTCTCGACATATTTTATCTAACATTGTTGAGATTTGGATTTGGGTCACATAAATGTGCACCCGAGTTTAGGAAGATAATATTATTAAAATAACGCGCCTAAAGCAACTACGCATTAGCAACTTTGCGAGGGCCATGAAAATTTGCTAAATGGCACGCCTCGATTTCTAAGGATGAACAAGACTAGTTAAGTGAGGGCCATGCAATTTGAGATTTTATTTGGCACAACACGCCTCGAATTATTTTAATAGAATTTTTACTTAACTAAAGCAGACTACAATGCTTTTGAATTAATTAATCTTCTAAAACTAATTTGAGATAAACGACATGATCATATGAACCAACAATTTGCTAGCTAAACCAACTAAATGAAACAAATTGCAAAGAAAATTTACTTCATTCGCACAACTTTTATAAAGAACAGAGGCATGTAGTCATCTATTGAGCATTATTTCTTAATTATATACAGTTATCATTTTCACTTGTTTTACGATGCAATAACACAGATATTAGAGTAAACGACTTCAACATATAATCGTGACCACAGAACTCTTATTAACCCAACAACCAAAAGTCAAGGAATTAGAAAATATCACGGCAACCAAGAAACACTCAATCAAATATACATTGTCTTCAATATCCACAAACAAAAAGTTAANTGCACCCGTGATTTTTGACATATTTTAACTTCGTTGGGATTTGGATTTGGGTCACATAAATGTGCACCCGAGTTTAAGAAGGTAAATTTATTAAACACGCGCCTAAAATACTACGCATTAGGGCTTTGCGAGGGCCATGGAATTTGCTAAATGGCACGCCTCGAGTTCTAAGGATCAATTCAAAATTAAAACGAGGGCCATGCAATTATCATTTTTGTTTGAAATGGCGCACCTCGAGTTCCAATATAAAGGTTTCTATACTAATCATGAGGGCCACAACTATTTATAATCTAAATATGGCTCAACTATATTCCTTGAGTTAAAGTTAGACCCTATTTTAAGCAAATGAACCCAGTTTGAATTAACCCAACGAGGGAGCATCGGCCTTGGATAGGAAAGGCCCAACATGCACCCTTGCTAAAGAGATTTCATGATCAATTTCAGCGCAAGCTAATTTGTAAACAGTTTACATCACATCCACCGAATTCCAAGTAAAGACAGATGCAATAAAATGAAGAATACGTCATTGCTTTTGTTAATCAACAAAATTTGCTCAAATAGTGACAGACTATCTATTCAATTTAAGAAACTAAACTATACATGGTTACTAAGATAAAATTGACTCAATCATCAGTTGAATATCAAAGTATTTACCAAACCATGCCAAATAAAGCATCACACATGTATGAGATCAAAATGAAATAATATTGTATAATTAAATTTGTGTAAAGCACAAAAAATGTGATGAACACAACTTAGTATGAATCCGAGCTATGCCTTGAATATAGGATTAACGTAAATGCTGTTTCAATGCAAGCATGGAATTTATCTTCTCATTTTTTTCATGCTGAAATTCAAAGAAAACAAACAGTAGATTTAAATCAAGTAACTACCATAATGGAACAGTTAGCAACAAAAACTTATTCTGGACAATTATATATATATTTAAAGAAAACAAACATCATCATCATTTATCCAAATCTCACACCAGAAATTACATATGAATTAAAAAGGGCAAAAGCAGTAGAGGAGGGATTAAGAATGCACCTCAATATGACATTTTCTTCAATTTATAATGAAACTTCCGTCTTTACACTTAAAAATTGCTGACACAATAGCAATTGAAAATTCGAACAAGGGACCATGACCGGGACTTGGCAACTCGGCAAAATCGAACGAACTTGATTGACCTTGCAACACTCGGCAAACTCCGCTTTCTTGTTTTTTTTTTTTGGATTTAACTTATTTGGATCTTCTCCAAAAATGAAGAAGACGATCACAGGGGGCCGGGGATATTGTACCAGCGGCGAATCTGATTTTTTTTTTTTGTGTATATGGTGTAGGTACTATTATATAGGGGTAGGGATTAGGGTTATATTTTGTGTATTTTGTCAATTAGTCCCTAGGCTTTTTGTGTTAAGTCCTTAGGGTCTTTTTATTTATTTTTTGTCCTAAAGAAGAGTCTAGAAGGGTCCCTAGACTACACAAGACCTTTTAAAATAAGATAGAAATACTACACCATGTCAAAACTAATCCTAATTAATTAAACTAAACATGAAACTATTTTTTGTATTTTCGAAATTATATAAAGATAAAAATAGGGTACTATTTTTTGCATTTTTTCAAATTTATGACAAATACATAAACTAAAATATTTTTTTTTTGTAATTTTCATTTCTGATAATAAAATAAAGTAAAGAAGTCAAAAATGGTTGAAATAGCTATATTAGGCCTACATTAAATATTTACACGCTAAAAATGGGTAAAATTTCGGGGAGGGTCAAAAATCACATGTCAACAGCTGCCCCTCTTTGACTGGAAACTCGAAGAGTTTTCAGACAAAGAATGACTAGACAGGTTTTTGACCCGACCCTTATTTGGAGAGACTAAAACTAAGAGAAAAGAGGGATGTGACCGAGCCCTGGTATCTGAGCTGCCTACATATCCTTGGCTATAAAGGAATCAGGCCACGTGTAGTTCAGAAGTGAGTGAGATGATGGAGTTCGCCGAGGTGAAGAGCCGGTCGAGGTGCCGTTTCGCCGAGGTTCCAGTTCGCGGTCCCGTTATTACATCAAAATCAAAAATGAAAAAGACTAACTAAGCCTATCAGCTACGAGTTACAAGATTCCTATCTATGAGTCTTCTGAAGCTTGATCTTGAGTCTTGGTTGGTGCTTCATGCGGACCCCGATCCGAATCTTGATGCTTGTTAGCTGCAGGTGTTGGTTTAATCTTCTTCAGCTTTTCAAACCAAGACGGGACATGGAGAGCTTGTGACCTCAGCCTTGTCTTGAGCAGCTCGTATCTTTCATTAACTTCTGCAATTGGACTCACTTCTTGCCTTTCTTTTTGTTTTTTTTTCTTTTTATTCTGGAATGTGACTAACTTCTATTGATCATCTCGGACTGCTGACTCGCATTCTTGACGCGAGCTTCTTTTGTTGCTGACCTGAATTGCATTCTGAATTGAATTCCCTTTTTTCCAGGTGGACTCCTGATTGCTAAAACTTGAAATAGATGCCTCTGTTCTCCAGGCGGGCTCCTGATTGCTAAAACTTGAAATAAATGCCTCTGTTCTCCAGGCGGGCTCCTGATTGCTAAAACTTGAAATATATGCCTCTGTTCTCCAAGCTAGCTCCTGATTGCTAAAACTTGAAATAAATGCCTCTGTTCTCCAGGCGGGCTCCTGATTGCTAAAACTTGAAATAAATGCCTCTGTTCTCCAGGCGGGCTCCTGATTGCTAAAACTTGAAATAAATGCCTCTGTTCTCCAGGCGGGCTCCTGATTGCTAAAACTTGAAATATATGCCTCTGTTATCCAGGCTGGCTCCTGACTGCAGACGCTTAAAAAGTATTCCCTTGTTCTCCAGGCGGGCTCCTGATTGCTGAAATTTGAAATATTCCCTTGTTCTCCAGGTGGGCGCCTGATTGCTGAACTTGAAATGTGTTCCCTTGTTCTCCAGGTGGGCGCCTGATTGCTGACAACTTCTAGTTAAAAAAAAACAGTTTTAACCTAAGCAGACCTTGTTATCTATATCTTGTTATCTAAGCAGACCTTAAAACTACGTCCCATTATCCAGGAGGGACCTGAAAATCAAAATCAAGTCTTATCTTATGAGTGCCAATTCTATGGCTGAATTATACTATCCCACAACAGTATCTTGTTATCTAAAGGAGATCTTAAAACTGTGTCCCATTATTCAGGAGGGTCCTGACAACTCCTAATTGAGTCCTATCTTAAACAGGCAACTTTGAAACCAACTTATGTTCCTTGGGGTACATTTATGCTAAATTATGCTACTCATGATTGCTTTAAAATTTAAACTAAGTCCCATTTTCCAGGAGGGTCCTGAAAACTTACCGTCAAACATGTCTGGTGCCTGCCTTTCCTTGAGGTGGGTTTCTCCGAAACGAACGAAATTTCTGCCCCTGTTTCAATCAAAGAAAAATCTTGTCAGTTTAAAATGTGGTGGTTGGTTTGTGGCCTTGACTTTGAGAGCGATAGCTCCTTCGCTTCCCATGATGACTAACTTCCACTCGAGGACCTTGCTTGTTTATGGACTAACCATTTTCTCTGTCGTCCCCATCACATAAAATTCCTTTTCTCCGTTTGGACCCAATATCTTCTATTTGTTGCGTTGCATGAATTGGTGCCTCCCCAACCTTTGTGTCTCACATGAACCCCAAAGCACGACACTTGTCACCCCTTCATTGCGTATGCTGTTCTTTCTTTCCTTAAACCACTGGTCCTGTCCTTAAGGTCTACGGCTCCTAACTTTGACTTCTGCTTGGAAAGTCTTGCTCGTCACTGGTTTAACACCCTTTTATCAATCTTATCACAGGAAATACCTTTGAGCTGTTCACCCAACCCTTCATCTGTTGCATTGTTCATGAATTAACATATACCAAGCCTTTGTGTTTCACATGAACTTCCAAAGCATATTGATTGTTACCAACTCATCGCGCATGTTGTTCTTTCCCGATTTAAATCACTGGCCTTGGCCTCGAGGTCTATTGTTCCTTCACTCGCCCTGATAACTTTGATTTCCACTTGAAGACCCTGCTTGTCACTGTTCAACCACCTTTTGTCAATCTTACCACAGAAAATATCTCTGATCCGTTCACCAAGCACCTTCCATCTTGTTGCATTGTTCATAAATTGATATGTACCAAACCTTTGTATTTCATAAGGATCCCAAAGCATGTTGATTGTTACTAGCTCAATGCGCTTGTTGTTTTTTCCTGACTTATGACATTTTAGTGTTAGCCAGACCCCGTTTTGTGCAATTGGAAAGCTGGTGGCAAATTTTGAAGTCATTTCTTACTTGTTCTGACCAGACATACTCAAGAGGAGGAAGTAAACAAAACAGAGTAGAGGACAATGGGAAGAGATGATTCCTAACAAGAAAACTACAAAGTAGAAACCTATCGGATGTGGATACCAACTCTAATGACCATGACATGCACCTGCGGCCTATTCTGTTAAGCAAATCTGATGTTCAACTCTTGTCGTGCCTTTTTACCGTGAAACTGGGCTTCAATGCTCCACTTATCCGATCTGATTCACTATCCTAATTCGACTTGTAGTGCCCGAGAGGTTTTCACCATCAAGCCTTTCTCATTTTGGTCTTTCTCTCACCTCGCTATCGCCTTATGGTGCCTGTGAAGGTTTTCACCAATAAGACTCTCTCATTTTTATTTCTCTCAGCTTACTTTGCCTTATGGTGCCCGTGAGGGCATTTATCATCAAGACTCTCTCATTCTTCATTTCCCTCGTTTGGACTGGAGTGTTACCCCTGATATGGTTCACCTCTACTCGCTTTACTCGGCGTCTCTCGAAGATTGATCAGAAGGTCTTTCTTCGGACCGTAATGCAGGCTTTTGGACAGGGTTAGGAAGAAAGGGTATCAAAGGCTCAAAACAATTCAACATGGATTCAAAATTACAACTTTCGGAATTAGATTTCTTACAACAACCACAACTTCTACCCCAGTTTCTTTCTTGGGGACTTTTGAATTTTATTTTGGTGTGACTGAACCTCAGAGAGAGGCTGCCTACGTACCCTTTCGGGATCAAGTCAAACGTAGTTCAGGCCACAAAACTACGTTCGTTGTTGCGAATTCTATGGAAATAAGACTCCAAATGCAAATGCACATATATTTTTGTATTTTTCGTTAATCAAAATAAAATAAACATGCACAAACAAATGCAAACAATTAACAGAAAATGCCACGAAAATCCACAAAATTGCAAATAATGAAAAGAAATTATTTTGTTTGAAATTATGGGAGTAATTCATATAGGGCAAAAATCACGTGCTCACAGTAACTTCCTGGATTCTCAATTCCTTGTCAAAAGAAATTTCTGATAGTGTTGAGTATGTTAGTGATTCAGTAGAATTGTGGAGAGAATTGGAAGATCGATATGATCCAACGAACGGTGCAAAGCTGTATCAAATCCAAAAGGAGATCAATGATCTTGTTCAAGGGTCTTTGGACATTACTACCTACTACACGCGAATGAAAAGACTATGGGAAGAGTTGAGCAATCTCAATGCAAGGTCCCAGTGCACTTATGCTTGTACGTGTGGCTCAAAGGACAATATGCATAAGGCAGAGCAGGACAGGCGACTTATTCAGTTTTTGATGGGATTGAATGAAGTGTACACGACAATGAGAGGAAACATTTTGATGATGAAGCCCTTACCATCATTGGCACAAGCCTTTTCTTTGTTGGTGCAAGAGGAAAAACAAAGGGAGTTCAAACCAAGTAGTCATTTGAACCTGGAGTCTACCTCACTTCATGTGAATACTGCACCTTCACAACATCAAAATCCCTTTGGAGCTCGAAATTTCAAGACACACTATACAGTTAACTCAGGTCAATCCAGGGGTCGACCATTCTGTGACTACTGCAAGAGACCTGGCCATACAAAAGACAAATGTTACAAGTTACATGGATATCCCCAGGGCAATTCCTACAACAATCAAGTTTCAAATCGCACCAATGCTCAACAGTTCAATCAAGGGAATAACTCA
>NW_017675314.1:61218-66968 GCF_001879085.1 Nicotiana attenuata
TGAAAGGATAGAAGGGTTTGAGTCACAAGACAATATCCGGATTACAACCCTGAAATAACCCGGACAACAGAAATGACAACAACATAAACCACCAAAACTCCAAGAGATGGAGCGTCTTCCCAATTACCAAGCACGGCGTCTTAACCACTGAATTTCACACCAAGATTGCTGGAATTTTCACAAGACTTCATCATGTTGTTCTGAGCAAACTGCATCTGGGTTTCTTCTGCCGGCTCATTCTCACAATCAATCATACCCACCATATGCGTCTCATTGTGCACAGGAGATGGATCTTGGCCAGTGTTTGTTGCATCTGGATTTTGCACGACGATGTCGCCTGCATCAATAAGCTTTTGAATTGCATTCTTCAGATTCCAACATTTCTCTATGTCGTGCCCCAGGGCACCTGAGCAGTATGCGCACTGTTGAGAAGGATCGAACTTCTTTGGAGGAGGGTTCGGCACTTTTATCTGAATCGGCTTCAACATGTCCAGTGTCCTTAACCGCTGAAACAGACTGGCGTATGATTCTCCCAACGGAGTGAAGGCTTTCTTCTTTCGTAACCTCTCATTCTTAAATGCTGGATTGGGCCGAAAACCTGATCCGGGGTGTTTTTGGGGAGCTCGCGGGGGTAGATGGGCATTATTTTGAGCTGGGTACTGTGATGTGCGACTTTGGGATTTCTGTGGAGAGAAGTAGCATCGGGGAAGGTCATCTAATGCACAAGGATAACCACGGGGACGATGTCGAGGCTGGAAGTGTTGATCAGGAAAACCTATCGGATCGTCTTTTCTGTTCCTCTTTCTTCCAACCAAGCTTACTGGTATGTTCTGAATGGCTTCCGAACAACTCACGATTTTGCCTGACTTGATTCCTTCTTCCACTAGCTCCCCCATTTTTAACACATCATTGAAAGGCTTTCCCAGGGCCGGGATCAGATGACTGTAGAAGGTGGGTCCCTGGGCCTGTAGAAAAAGCTTAACCATTTCTTCTTCGCTGATCGGGGGACTGACTCGAGCAGCTTGCTCCCTCCATCTGAGCCCAAACTCATTAAAGCTTTCCTCCGGCCTCTTTTCCATCTTATATAGCGAGGTGCGGTCTGGGGCAACACTTGATTTGCATTGAAAGTATCGGACAAAGTCTTGAGCCATGACACCCAATGTAAGCCACTCATCGACATTTTGACGACCATGCCAGTCCAAAGCTGCCCCAGTTAGGCTTTTACTGAAATATGCCATCATCACGTCATCTTGCTCTCCAACAATCCTCATTGCATTGCAATAGACCCTCAGGTGGGCTACCGGGTCTCCACGCCCATCATACAAGTTAAATTTTGGTACTTTGAATCCTGCGGGCAGGCGGGCGACATGTGGCGCAATCAGTTCCCTACAAGTCATGCTACCCTGGCCTTCCACTCTTCGCTTGTCCCTTAAGGAATGTTCTATGCTTTTCATCTTCCTGGGCGTCTCATCTCGTTCTTCCCTTCCTGTAACCTTTTCATTTCTAGCATGGAGCTCATCCCGGGAGCTTTTCTTGTATGAATCAAGGACCCTGTGGGCAACCTCTGGAGGGTGAAATTGGGCATTACGAGCTTTGAATGGGTGTTCATTATTTGGGGTAATGGATATGACAGGAGGGCAATTTTGGGGAGAAGTGACTGAAGGATGAGCAATGGAGCTACTAGGGTAGTTGGGACGAGTGTGATAAGCGGGTGTATCTGGAGAATATGGAGGATCATCTGGTATTGTGTTGGGAGTTTGGGTAAGGGTAGCGTCCGGGAAAATTGGTGGTGGCGGGGGTGGCGCCTTCCCAGTTATCCAGGCTCGATACATGTTTGTCATGTGTTGTCTCAGCATCCGCACCTCTTCAACCAACCCATTATCCTGTTCCACCAACTGTTGTCGAGCACCGGTATCAACCAACTCAGTTATCTTGTTGTTTGCCATTGCCTTTTGTCCTTGTGTTGTAAAGAAGAGTTACCACTTTCAAACCAGAAACCAACCACCTTTCTGGAATGACATGACAAAATGAAACCATCACGTTAGCGTTAGGGCATTTAACATATTGGTACCCACACATTTGGGGAGTGGATGCACCTAGGCAGTCAACAGTTCCTATTATGCTTTTGATCGGTCGCATGCATCATCCCGGCCTTTTCATTTTCCTTTATTTGACATGCCTTTCCTCTCATTCTTCCCTCGTGTTTTTCATTGTTTGTTTCTTGCTTTTCCCTCTTTTCTTTTGCTTTTCTCTCTTATTTTCCCTCTTTTCTTTTTTCTTTTGCCTTGGTTTTTCCTTGTTCCTATTCGCTCCTTTCCTCAAAATTGTTTTTCCGCTCTTTTCTTTCCTTTGTTCCCTTTTTATTTTCTCCTGTTTGCTTTTGTTTGGTTTCCTATTTTCTTTTGTTTTTCTTTCCCTCTTTTGTTTTTCTTTCCTTTCTTGTTTTTCACCTCTTTCCCTTCATTCCTTTCTTGTTTCTCCCCTTTTCATTTAGTTACGGTCGAATCCTATGGAGATTGCCTACGTATCACGACCCCGCGTGAATTAGACCGAGCGTAGTTCTTGCAAATAAATGCAAAAATAAATGCAAGAAATAAAGAAACAATTTTTTGGGAATTTTCAAATTTTCATTAATAACAACTGCGATTACAAAGCTATTAGACTATTTGTTTTTCTTTTCTCGGAAAAGGAAAGTACAAAAACCAGACTCAAAATACAGACTCGATTATTTAAGAATACATCAAAGCTTCAAATCCTGGGGCCCGCGGGGCATCACTCGGCATCGCCGCGGGCCTGCGTGCGATACCCTTTTGCAACTGATCCAGATCATTCATGACCTGGCGAACAAATATCATTACGGAGGCAAAGAACGTGGTACGACCCATCCGCTCACCAGCCTGGCACTTCATGACAATATAGTTGGCAATGTTTCTGATTCTTTCCCTGATTTGGCCCTTTTCTTGGAGTAGCCGACTTATATGTTGGGTACGAGCCTTTAGAACCTGAGAATCCTGGAGGTGAAGGTCTTGTAACAATTTTATTTCCTTTTCCATCTCAGTGATTAACCCATAACACTGTTCTCTCTCGGCCCGAAATTCTTTGTCCCGCCGAGCTACCTTTACTTCAAGAGTATTCATTTTTCTTTTCATGTTAGCAATGGTTCCCTCATAGTTCCTCTTCATTTGTTGTACAAACTGGGCTCTTTCCTCAGTCTTCTTTGCCCATTGTGCCCGATGTCTTGCCATGTTCCCCTCGGATTTTTCCAATTCTTCCTCACAGTCCAGGACTTGCTTCTTTAAAATTTTTATCAATCTCTCGTCGGATAGACTTCTTTCTCGATTCTTGGCCTCTATTTTCATTTGCTGAATTTGGGCCTTGGGAGCTTCATTCTCCTGGGCCAATTTCTTTTTATCACCTTCATCAGCTGCGGCTTGCAAGGTGTTTTCAAATCGGAGCTCCTAAACCTGTTTTTCCAATGCTCCTATTAGGCCCTGTACTCCTTTTCTTTGGCTAACCAATCTCATTGCACCTGGGCCTCGTTAGTGAATTGTTGTACATGTGGCCTTTTGGCGGGTCTCTCAGGAATTTGAAATCTTTTACCAAACCAGACCAAGTATTTGGGATCTACCTCACCTCTGGCTCGGTCCTGTACTATAGTCTTGGGTTCAAGGTACCTGCACTCATTCCATATCTTTCGAATTCTGCCTTCAGGGAATGCAGCTTTCGGGCCTAACTCGATGACTTGCTCACTCAGGTCTTCATCGTTGTGCACTGTCTGGAATCTTCCAAATTGTCGCAAAACTCGGTAAGGAGCATAAGGTTGTATGCTTTGAATACCCATCAAAAGAATATAAGAGACCTCTGCTGATGTGTATAAAGCTTCAGTAGCAGGAAGCCATCCATAAGCCCATTCAACTTTATCTGTGGTCAGGGATCTTAAGCATGACGACCAGGCCTCAGTACCCTCAGGGAACTCAATACCTGTTACCCGGGTCTCGAATTCTGCAATACAACTCAATCCAGTTAAACCGTAGTTCATATAGCCTGTGCAGTGACAGAGGTGTTCTTGTATCCACAATTGTAAGAGCAAATTGCAACCTTGAAAGAATTTCTCCCCTTCCCGACATTTGGTCAAAGCTCGGTACATTTCTGCTACAATCAGGGGAGCCACTGTGCTAGTAGGTTTTTTCATGGCAACATCTAGCATCCCTACCAGGCCAAGGTCTATGTGACCATCTTTTCTTGGACAAATTACCACTCCCAAAAAGGCTACCATGAAGGCTAATCCCCGTCGGGCTTCCCATTTGTCTTTATTTCCAGCATGTGTCAATCCTGTGTTGGGTTCCTCGAAACCTTTGGGGTTACCATACCGGTGATATAAGAAATGCAATGTACAACACCCTTCCGCCAGATACGGGTCTTGAATATCCCGGCTGATGTTCAACAAATCCAAGAACCTATGAAGAGTTACCGGTCGTGGGGCCAATGGGTATCTACCTCGGTGGTTCCCATTGAGACCGGCGTATCCGGCAATCTCTTCTAATGTAAGCGTGAGTTCAAAATCTGAAAACCGGAATACATTACGGGTCGGATCCCAAAATGGTATTAGTGCCTCAATGATATCCTTCCTTGGTTTGATGTTCAATAAATCTACGAGACCGCCCAAACTTTTGACCACGGTATCTCTGCTTCCTTTTCCCAAATCATGCCACCACATATGGAGTTTCAAAGGGATCTCGCTCAGGACTGAGAAGGTTTCGATGTTACTTGAATTCATCCTGCACATTTATTAGGGGACTTTAATGATTTATTTTGAAAAATGGCTATTTGTGCAAAAATTTCTTTATTTAGAAAGCAGGACTTGGATTTGCAAATACAGCCTCTCAGCACTTCTGGGAGGAAGATTTTAAGGCTGTGCCTGCAAACCATGTAATAAATGACTCAGGGTGGCTGTTCTTGCAAAAACGGCCTTCCAGCGTCCTTTTAGGGACATTCGGCTTATTTTAGACAAGAATGGCATCACCCGACTTATTTATGACAAAAATTAAAATTTGACAATTTTTGGCTATTTTCGCAAAATGGGAGGTTGGACCCGATGAGGGTTGCCTATGTATCTCACATCCTGTGAGAATCAAACCGGCGTAGTTCGGGAGATTTGCCAAAATCAAAACTATTTTGAACAACAATTTCCTTTCTATTTTTTCAAATATTTTTCTTTTCCATTTTTCAAAAATCTGGCAGCATTTCTGTACTATTTGGGCACTTGGTTTTTCACAACAAATGGTCACCCTCACTTAGTCCTAACACTGCTTATTTTCATAATTCACTCATTTAGACAAGCCGGTCAACATGCAAAGCCGAGCAAATAAATGCGCAAGTAGCACGTAAGATGCATCAGGATGGTCAACTTATTTCAGGTCACATGTCCTAGACGGACCCAACCCCTGTGTTGAGTCCCCTAAGTCAAATGCACATGATGCAAACAAGCGTTCTACTAGGGATCCGGCATGAGTTTTTGTTCTTCTAGGTTTAGCCCTAGGTTTATTGGTCTAGACCTGGCTTACCCGAGCGGACAACTCGAGCCGAGGGGGAGGCAGCGTACTGGGGATACAGAAGCTCCGCCGGCTTTGCAACTTATCCAAACCTCGTTCTAAATGGGAAAAGACTCTAAATAGAAGAGAAGCTACACGAAGTGCATCCTTCTCGATGAAGTAGAAGACTCAGAAAGAGGAAGGGATTCGCGACAGTTT
>NW_017675314.1:69387-70627 GCF_001879085.1 Nicotiana attenuata
TGATTATTAAATCGATATTGATAAAGATAAAAACCAAGAAGATAAAATTAAACAAAGGAGAATTGACTTTGAGTCTGCTTGAAATGCTAACAAGAACAAGGAATTACTCAGAAAAGCAGTAAGAACTAAACGAAGCAAATTATCGAACTGAAACCTATTGGACTCGATTTGTGAAGAAAACAATGGTGAAACTCAGCAATTGATTAAGCTATTAACAAGCGAATCAAACAGGACCAATAAATCCTAACTAAACTATCCAAACAGCTACGGGTAACCAGAGAGAAAAGAAGAAGAGAAGATGAAAAGATGCTAAGAAGACAGAAAAATAAACAAAAGAAAGTAGGAGGCTCACCAGCTCGGCTCGAACTCAAGACTGATCTCTGATTTAATCCTCAAACAATGTCATACGCTTGTTCTTGCCCAAGAACGAACGAATGACATTATTTATAGATCAAACGGACTCCGAACGCTGAAAAGACCTTGAGAGATGTCTTTGCATGAACGGACTAGGTTATGGCTTTTAGGGTTCAAACTAGATTCAAGATTCGACGAGTGTGGTTGTGGTTCGAGGCAAACGGGGTTGAGATTTGGAATGTGGATGTGAAAGGGATTACTTGGTATTGATTTTGGGGTTAACTGGGGTCAGCGCCGCCGGACACGGTGGAGGCGGCGCTAGGGTTTCGATTATTCGAAACGGGATTCGTTTATTAAGAAGTTCAGAGTCGCCACTTGGGAGATTTATGGTGTCCTAAGTCACCGGTTTGAATCCCGAATCGAGGAAGCGGTTTGACTCTGTATTAACAATCGCGAACCAGAAATCCGGGTAAGGAATTCTGTTAACTTGGGAGAAGGTGTTAGGCATTCCCAAGTTCCGTGGTTCTAGCACAGTCGCTCAACTGCTATATCAAGCAAAATCTGATTTTAATACATGTTATCTTACTGTAATTTTTAGAATTATTTAACCGCTTTTAATTAATTATTTTTAAGAAATTGAACGTCGTCTAAAACATGTTTTTGGATCACGTCACATGAAATGCACCCGGATCCTCGACACATTTTATTCAACGTTCTGGAATTTGGATTTGGGTTGCATGAAATGCACACCCGTATTTAGGAAAGTAAGATTATTAAAAAGCGTGCCTAAAGTGACTAACGTGTTATTATCTTTGCGGGAGACCATGAAAA
Organism: Nicotiana attenuata; assembly: GCF_001879085.1. Classification (NCBI taxonomy): domain Eukaryota; kingdom Viridiplantae; phylum Streptophyta; class Magnoliopsida; order Solanales; family Solanaceae; genus Nicotiana; species Nicotiana attenuata. The sequence goes on from NW_017675314.1 coordinate 70,573, forward strand.
TTTGCAAAACGGCACGTCCCGAATTCTAAGTATATAAATTTTAAAAGAGAGGCCA
>NW_017675315.1:0-33568 GCF_001879085.1 Nicotiana attenuata
AGCATAAGCAATAACTCTACCCTCCTACATCAACACACAACCAATCCCTACTCTCGAAGCATCACAATATACGGTATATGAACCTGAAGCTGATGGCAAAACCAACACTGGAGTTGTGGTCAAAGCTGTCTTGAGCTTCTGAAAGCTCTCCTCACACTCATCCGACCATACAAATGAAGCACCCTTCTGAGTCAACTTGGTCAAGGGCGATGCGATAGATGAGAATCCCTGAACAAACCGGCGATAATAGCCTGCCAAACCAAGAAAACTACGAATCTCTGTGGCTGAGGACGGTCTGGGCCAACTCTGCACCGCCTTTATCTTCTTTGGATCAACCTGAATACCCTCACTGGACACCACGTGTCCCAAGAATGCCACTGAACTGAGCCAAAACTCACACTTGGAGAACTTTGCATAAAGCTTCTCCTCCCTCAATCTTTGCAACACAACCCTCAAATGCTCCGCGTGCTCCTCCTGACTACGCGAATATACGAGGATATCATCAATGAAAACTATAACAAATGAATCAAGATAAGGCCGAAACACGATGTTCATCAGATGCATGAACGCTGCTGGGGCATTGGCCAGCCCAAAAGACATAACCAGGAACTCATAATGACCATATCTGGTCCTGAAGACCGTCTTAAGAATATCCGAATCCCTGATCTTCAACTGGTGATAACCCGAACGGAGATCATCTTGGAGAATACCCTCGCTCCCTAAAGCTGGTCGAATAGATCATCAATGCGAGGCAAAGGATACTTGTTCTTAATTGTTACCTTGTTCAATTGCCTATAATCAATGCACATTCTTATAGTGCCATCCTTTTTCTTCACAAACAGAACTGGCGCACCCCAAGGTGACACACTAGGCCGAATGAACCCCTTATCAAGGAGTTCCTGAAGCTGCTCCTTTAACTCCTTCAACTCCGCTGGTGCCATACGATACGGTGGAACAGAAATGGGCTGAGTGCCCGACACCAGGTCAATACCAATATCAATATCCCTGTCTGGGAGCATGCCCGGCAGGTCTGCAGGAAATACATTAGGGAAATCCCTCACAACTGGGACAGAATCAATACTGGGAATCTCAGCTCTAACATCCCTCACAAAAGCAAGAATGACAAACAACCCTTCCCAACCATAAGCTGGGCCTATAAGAAAGAGATAACTCTACTAGGAACATAATCAGTCACGCCACGCCACTCAATCCATGGCACACCCGGTATAGCCAATGTGAATGTCTTGGCATGACAATCTAGAATAGCGCGGCACGGAGATAGCCAATACATGCCCGGAATAACATCGAAATCTACCATACTCAATAATAAAAGATCGATTCGGGTCTCTAGACCCCCAATAGTCACCAAACACGACCGGTACACACGGTCTACAACAACAGTATCACCCACCAGGGTAGATACATGAACAGGTGAAGCAAGAAACTCACGAGAAGTACCCAAATGGTGAGCAAAGTATGAGGACACATAAGAATAGGTAGAACCGGGATCAAATAGTACAGAGGCATCTCTGTGGCAGACTGAAATAATACCTGTAATGACAGCATCAGAAGCAATGGCATCAAGTCTGCCTGGAAGAGCATAGAAACGGGCCTGACCGCCCCCTGATCGACCTCCCCCTCTGGGGCGACCCCTGGCTGACTGATCCCCATCCCTAGCTGGCTGGGCGAGTGGTGGTGGAGCAATTGGCGCTGAAGCTGATGACTGACCCCTCTGCTGGGATGAACTAGCAAGACGGCGGGGACACTGGCTCCATATGTGGCCCATCTCGCCACACTCGTAACCAATCCTAGGTGCTGGATAAGGGGAATGATGGGAACCCCTCGCACTGGAGTGACCAGCAGAAGCACTCGGAGTAGAAATAGCCCTGAACAGATGGAGCATTGGATGAGCTCTAAGCTGGGAGGGCACTAAGTAAAGAATGGCCCTGGTGTGAACTGTGGGAACCATGACCCGATGATGCTCCTCGATAACCTGAGCGATCAGACTAACCCTTACGGAACTGCCGGCCTCTGCCGTGCTGGAACTGGCCCTTCGAAAGACCACCACAGTAGCTACCAGATCCTCGAGGCCTCTTGGCCTCCCTCTCCTCTCGCTCCTGGCGACGGACAGACTCAATCTCTCTGGCAATATCCACAACCTCCTCGAATGTAGCACCAGTCACCCTCTCCCTGGTCATAAGGATACGGAGCTGATAGGTAAGACCATCAACAAACCTCCTGATCCTCTCTCGATCTCGTCGGGACCAAACACGATGGCATGACGAGCCAACTCAGAGAATCTCAACTCATACTGTGACATGGTCATGTCTCCCTGACGCAACCACTCAAACTGTCTACGCAGCTCCTGTCGGCGAGACTGCGGTACATACTTCTCCAGAAAGAGAACGGAGAACTGCTGCCAGGATAGGGGTGCAGCACCAGCGAGCCTACGCCTCTCAAGATCCTCCCACCAAGTAAAAGCAGGTCCTGAAAACTGATAAGTAGTGAAAGCGACCTCACTGGTCTCCAGAATACTGGCTGTGCGAAGCATCCTCTGACACTTGTCTAAAAAGCCCTGGGCATCCTCGCCCTCTACTCTGCTGAATGACGAAGGCTGAAGTCTCCCAAATCTCTCCAACATGCGCTGCTCGTCCTCTGGTATGACAGGAACTACATAGTCCTGAGCAGCTGCGACCGGCTAGGTTGGAGGTGCCCCCGGCGTCTGAAGTCCCTGCACGACTTGCTCAGGCGTGCGGGCGGCGGGAGTTTGACTGCCTCTCCCGGCCTGTGAAGTAGCTGCGGCTGTAGTGGCTGAAACCGCCTGAGCTAGGCCAGTGCAAACTGATAATATCTGAGCCAAGGCCTCCTGAAGACCCGGAATCACAATAGGCACAGCTGGTGCTGCTGGAGGTCCACAGCTGGAACCGGGTCCTGAACTGGGGCAGCTGGTGGATCTGCAGGTATTGCGCTCGCTGCTCTGCCCCTACCACGGCCACGACCGCGTCCTCGGCCTCTGGTGGCCGCAGCTGGTGGCACTGGTGGTCGTCCATCCTGTCCGGTAGCGCATGTCATCACCATCTGTGAGAGAATGGAACAAAAGAAGTTTAGTACTCGGATCAACAACTCGCAAGATAAGAATTTCAAGAAGGTGAAATTTTCCTAAAGGTTCTGCAGCCTCTCGAGGATAAATACAGACGTCTCTGTACCGATCCGTAAGACTCTACTAAACCTGCTTATGACTCGTGAGACCTATGTAACCTAGGCTCTGTAGCAACTTGTCACGACCCTAACCCCGAAGCCGATCGTGATGGCGCCTCTCGTGAAGACAAGGCCAGCCAGTCCAACCCAATTCATCTATTAAAATAGTTAACCAGCACATAATAGTTTGAAACATGATTTAATAACACTGAATAGCGGAAATAACAATAAAAATGCGGAAATCCAACCCGACACAGCCCTAACCGGGATGTCACAAGTCACGATCATCTATGAACCACAATACAGTCTGCTAAAGTCATAAACTACTACATTTGTTTGGAAAGAACAGGAAAGATAGAGAAATAGAGACACGGGACAGCGGACGTCAACAGCTACCTCGTAATCTCCGAAGAAGCCCGCCTGGAACTGGAGGAAATCAACACTCCGGAGCGGAACCAGCTACGTCTGAATCTGCACACAGGGTGCAGGGAGTAAAGTGAGTACTCCAACTCAGTGAGTAATAAATGTAAATAATGGCTGAAAGTAAGAAATCACGCAAGGCGCAAAGCATTCTATGATGAAGCAGTAAAATCATTTAAAAGCAGTAAGACCAGTGAAAATCCAGTAAAATCCTCTTTCAACAAGTAAGCAGGTAAATGACAGATAATTAAGGTACGGTAAATAAATAAAAGCTCGCCCCTCAGGCACAGTATCACCACATCCGCCCCTCGGGCAACATCTCAGAACAATAACAGCCCCTCGTGCAACATCTCGGAACAATAACAGCCCCTCGGGTTAAATCTCACATCACACCGGGTACCCGCGCTCACTGAGGGTGTGCAGACTCCGGAGGGGCCCCTTACGGCCCAAGCGCAATAACAAGCCATCTCGTGGCATCACAACTAGGCCCTCGGCCTCATATCAATCAAGCCACCTCGTGGCGTACATATCTCAGGCCCTCGGCCTCAAATCAGTATCAATGTCTCCTCACAACATAGGCCCTCGGCCTTACTCAGTCAAAAATACTCACAAGCCCCTCGGGCAATAGTAAAACAGTGTGTCTCAGCCCAAAACATCATTTAAAATATCATTTAAGTCTCAAAAATGAGTAAAAACCGGCTGAGTAGTAAAACAGTGAAAAATACATGACTGAGTTCAAGTAGTAATTCAAAACAGTGAGGAAATATCAGGAAAAAGCCCCGAAGGGTTCAAATAATTGGCACGAAGCACAAATATGGCATTCAGCCCAAATCATACTGATAACAAATAAGTTTCAGTCAAATACACGGTAAAATCATCAACCGGGACGGACCAAGTCACAATCCCCAATAGTGTACGACCCCACGCTCGTCAACAAGCGTGTGTCTCACCTCAACATAGCACTATGATGTGCAATCCGGTGTTTCAAACCCTCAGAACATCATTTACAAGCATTACTCACCTCGAACCGGCTAAATCCCTAGCTCGCGACACCTTTGCCCTTCAAATTGGCCTCCACGTGCGTCGAATCTATCCAAAATTAGAATGAATACATCACAATATGCTAAGGGAACAAAGCCCAAGCGAAAACAATCGAAAAATACCAAAAATCCCGAAATTAGCAAAATTCGAGCCCCGAGCCCACTTCTCGAAACTCAGAAATTTTTACATCAACGGGTTCCTTATCTCCCCCACGAGTCTATGCATATAAAGAACACCAAAATCGGAGTCCAAATGACCCCTCAAATCCCCCATTAAAGGCCTCTTAAACTCAAGCCGTAAACCTGTATTTTTTTAGCCCTTTAATCCTTCTAATTACAGCCTTAATTCATGATATTCTACTATACAAATGTGTTTTAAGTCGCAAATCCTTACCTCAACGAAGTCTCTTTGATTTATCTCTTCAAAAATCACCCAAAGCTCCCAATTCCGAGTTCAAAAATGGTTAAAGTCTCAAAAATCGCGAAGTATGAAATATATACCTCTGCCCAGGCATTATGTCGGCATCTGCGAGTCAAATCACTTCTGCACGTTAAAACCTGCATATGCGGTCCCTTTGTCGCATCTGCGAATCCGCAGGTGCGGTTCCCATACAGCATCTGCAGTTTCCTGACATCCCCTTCCAAATCGCTTCTTACCGCAGGTGCGAAAACACCAGAAGCAGCAACATCAGCTGCTGCAACAATTCACCAATCTCTCCGTTAACCACGCGAAATCACCCCGAGGGCCCGGGACCTCATACAAAAGCACCAACACATCCTAAAACCTTATTCAAACTTGTTCCAATCATCAAAACACCTCAAACAACATCAAAAATCATCAAATCACATCGAATTCAAGCTAAGTCCCTAAATATCTTCCGAAAATACGCTTTCGATCAAACTATCCAACCAAAACCAGTCCAAATGACCTAAAATTTGCACACACAGTATCCCAATGGCACATTGACGAAGCTTACTGCCAACTCTGGGAATTGCATTCCGACCCCTGGATCAAAATATCACCTACCAACCGCAAATCGCCAAAAACTCAACTTTGCCAATTCAAACCTAATTCTACTCCGACCTCCAAAACTCATTCCGATCACACTTCTAAGTCCATAAATCATCCCGAAGCTAACCGAACCATCGGAACTCACATCCGAGCCTTCTAACACATAAGTCAACGTCCGGTTGACTTTTCCAACTCAAACCTTCTTAAAAGAGACTAAGTGTCTCAAAATTCACCAAAAACCATTCCGGATTCAATCCAACCAACCCGATACCTCGAAACACAGATAAACAATACATAAAGAAGCAAAAAAGGGGGAAACGGAGCGGTAACTCATGAAACGACCGGCCGGATCGTCACATGTGCTTAGGTCATTGTCACCAACTTAATGAAAACATGCATTGCTCTTTTAGTTTAAGAATTAGAGATGTTCATTTACCAACCCGGCATATTAAAAATAATTAGTTAAAAGAATTTTTTTTTTTCCTTTCTTCCAGCAACATATAGTTATAGAAGAATGCATGTGTCAGTCAGATCTTTAAATGCTTTTAAGATTTGATTTAGCTTATTATTAACGTGTGATGTGGAAGTTGGAATACTCATACACAAGTCTATATTTTTCTTATTTCACAGTTATTTTACCTTTCTAATTCTTATTTCCCTTTCTTTACATGTACACTCTGAAGCAAATGGAGTCTTAATTCGAGACTTTCGCAGTGGGGTATCATAGAGACTCAACGCTACCACCGCCACATGGAGTCATTGCATACCGTCTTCCTTAGAGCACCGGATAGCGAGAAAAACAAGCGAAATGCTTTGGGGTATCTATGGCATCTTTTTCTTTTATTATCTATTGTAGCTAATCTTTTATGATTGCTGATTTACTTATCTGTTTGGCGTTTATCTCAGTTTTGGAACTTTAATCATCTAGATTCTTTGTCTATTACTTGCATTATCTCACATGATATGGCAGTTAGAATAAGAGGTTTAAAATCAGTAATAAATTTTCACCCATTTGCCACTAGCTTATCTATTTTTCTAAGTAAGCCACTATACTAATATTCTTTCAAACAAAGTAATTTGTTAAGGTGACACTTGCGAAAGCCTGTATTCAAATTTGTTTTCAATATTATTAAGTTGGAACTTTCTTTATAAATGGTGTAATACTAGCTAAGTATTTCCAGGAATAAATCCAACATATTTTTTAGCAACTTGAGCAAATTCCTAAAATTTGAAATTCTTTCAGCTCTCCTCTTTTAAGTCGTTTTATATTTAAGGAAGAACTCTTCTTTGATTTTAAAGAAAGGATTTCCCTAATGGGTAAAAGCTAAGTCTAAAAGGACTTAGTCAATATTAATGTTAAACATCGTTTTATTTTTGGGCCTACGTATTAACTTTGACATTTAGGCGTATGATTGTCTAAATTATTTTAAATTTATTAATTAACCTAGGTTTGGCCTGTTAACCGTAATTAACGGATCATATAGGGTGCCTTAATAATCTTCCCTATAGGATTAATTGGATTTCTTATATAATCTCAATGTTAAAAAGACCATAAAACAGAGTTAATTTTAAGCGTTATTTAGCTAAAATTGGTGTCCTAATTCACCGTTAAAATAATTAGGTGGTGACTCTTAAAATTAATTAAATCTCAGGATTTCCAATATGTTGTACTCTAATTTGACCCGTGTTAAAATGGGATATAACAGTTGATACCGTCATTTGATTATGTTTATTATTTGCCTTGCAAAGAGTTGAGATTTAGTATGCTTATTAATTGCCTTGAAAAGAGTTGAAATTGAGGATTTCGAGATTTGAATGTTTTCATTTGAATTTCGTATTTTGACAGGAATTGAGAAATATTATGATAACTTGAGAAATTTATGTTCAACCGCGTCGCAAATATATTCCGCAAGCAGGGCAAATTTCCACTACTCTCATAGGAGCGGGCCGTTCGCCTCGGCAGGTTAATAGATGTATCTATGGTTCGTGTCGTTCGACCCTCGCCATTGCACAATTTACATTTATATGTTGGATGGGTCGTACGACCTCGGCATTATTTGTGCATGATAAATCTTTGAAACTAGGTCTGAAACGAATCACATGTTCAATTAAATAAAATCTCCAGAGTATAGATTGCAAATCTATGATTAATGACGTGCCGTCAAAACCAGCCAAGATTGAGATTTGTAGTACTTAGATTGATGGAAAATCTTACCAGCGGATTGGATCAAAATTAACGAACGATGTGGTTATGAACGAATGAAGTTTCATAGTGCTTTGGGGTTGCCGCTTGAAGAGGTGCGGAGGAATAGGGTTGAATGATTTTTAATTCATGTGGATCCCGTAAAAAGAAAGAAATAATGCCCATCAAAGTGTTTGATATTATTTTTCTTGTGGGCAAAAGAATCATTTTTGACATTTATTATAAATATCACTAATTAAATGTCATTATATTTCTAATAATGTGAAATTTAAATCAAACGTCGAAATGTTTTTTGACATGTTTCAACAAATGTCGGTACTTTTATCACTTTTTCTAACAAATGTCGCTAAATGAAACTTTTTCCAACATTTATCATAAGTGTCACCAATTATTTGTCGTCATATCACATATTTCTTGTAGTGCAATTAGAGTGTTCTTCTACTTATATAGTTTCTCTTAGCACTTTTAATTTAAATATAAGTTGAAACAAATAATATAATAATAACTACTATGTTTCAAGAGTCATTCAATATTAAGGACGAATTTTAATAACTTTTTTTGCTTTTCATTCGGTGTCTGGTACCCGCATTGGGGCCCGACTAAATTCGTATTCGTTCCGGAAATTCCCACATTGAGGGGTAAGGCGCTCCCTAACAAAGGCGACTCCATACCCAGGGCTTGAACCCGAGACCTTTGGTTAAGGATGTAGAAGTACTTACCAATCCACCACAACCTTTGTTGGTAATTTTAATAGTTACTTATCAAAGTAGCTTGAAAATATCTACAAAGGCACTCAAAGAATTAAGAAAAGTTATTCTAACTAACATTGTAAGAAGATCAATTTAAGTTGGGACAAATTAAAGACAGAAAACAACTTTAAAGATGTATAAAACTTTAAGCTATAACTATTTTAACCAAATAATTTAAAAATTCTATCAGTAGTACATAATTATTAAATGTTATATATATAATTTAGAAGAACATTCATAAAGCACTACACTTTAGAGCTACGTAACTATAGTTTGCCAAATTATCATTCGTAGCTACTGTTTAATTGTTAAATATATTTGTTCGCACAACGAATACAACATATATCAACTGTATACGTTCGCGCAACAAATACAATAAGGATGTATATAAAGGATATAACTTGTATAAATTGTATTCATAATCGACTACATTCGTTCGTATTACAAAAGATACATGGGTGTATTCGTTCGTATTACAGAAGATATAGGGGTGTATACAACAGACACAATATGTATCGACTGTATTTGTCGAATACAATCAATACAAATACAGTAATATAGTAAAATAAAATGCTTTCACTGAGAGTCGAACTTAAAACCTTCACTTAGGAGGTTAGTGCTCTAACCAACTCAGCTACAAGAGCTTGTTGCTCTCTCGTTTAAACTCAAAACAATTCATCTCTTATTTGGTGGATTTGCTATAAAATTCAAATACAGCTATGAATGATAATTTTCATAAAGTATAACTACGAATAGTAAATACTATATATATGTTTGCTGTGTCGCGTAGTTTCTCCTATGATTTATGGATTTTGGAGCCCTAAGTATTTTGGGGGCCTAAGGTGTAACGACCCGATCAGTCGTTCTGAGCAATTACACTTTGCTCGATAGTTTTCGGGCATGAGTAGCCCCGTATGATGTATTATGACTTATGTGAATCGTCGGTTTTGGTTTTCAGGTTATTCAGAACTGAAGCCAAGTTTGACTTATTAATAATTGACCTCGGATTGGATTTCTGATGATTCCGTTAGCTCCGTTGGGTGATTTTAGACTTAGGAGCGTGTCCGGATTGTGATTTGGAGGTCCGTAGTAAAGTCTGGCTTGAAATGGCGAAAGTTGGAATTTTGGAAAGTTTGACCGGAAGTGGTACTTTTGATATCAGGTTTGGATTCCGGTTCCGGAAGTTGGAGAAGGTCCGTAATGTCAAATGTGACTTGTGCGAAAAATTTGAGGTCAATCGGACGTGATTTAAAAGGTTTCGGCATCGGTTACGGAAGTTTGAAGTTTCAAGTTCATTGATTTTGACTTGAGGTGTGATTCGTCAGTTTGATGTTGTTATGTGTGTTTTGAGGCCTCAAATAGGTCCGTGTTATGTTATGGGACTTGTTGGTATGTTTGGACGTGGTCCCGAGGAGCTCGGGCGTGTTTCGGATTGTCTTCGGATCATTTTCCTTCATGTTTTCATTTCTGAAGAGCTGCTGTTTCTGGTGTTCCGCACCTGCGACTGATATTGCACATGTGCGATGGCCAAAGATACGATCCAAGCGTCGCAGATGCGAGATGTCACTGATGAGTGGAGGTCCGCAGATGTTGAGGTATTTGCGCAGAAGCGCGACCGCAGATGTGGTCAGGGCCATTTTGACCGAAAATGCGAAATAGCATGGCAGAGTTATAAAAATCAAGGTTTTGGTTCTTTATTCATATTTTGAGATGTGGGTCTCGGATTGAGGCGATTTTTGAAGCAAATTTCATCAGAAGGATTGGAGTAAGTGTTCTCTTCTCAGTTTTGATTACATTTCATGAATCTAACTTCATTTTTGGCAATTGGTTGATGAATTTAAAAGAGAAAATTGGGGTTTTGGCCTAAAGTTTCATAATATGAATTTCTGATTTTTGAAAGCCGATTTGGAGTCGGATTTGAGTGAAAATAGTATGGTTGGACTCATAATTGAATGGGTTATCGGATTTTTTAAGTTTTTCGGGTTCCGAGGTGTAGCCGAAATCAGGATTTGAGTTCGGATTCGATCATTATCATTTGAAATTATTTCTTTGGGCTTTATATGATGTATTTGAGTTGCTTTTGGTTAGTTTCGAGCCGTTTGGAGGTCGGGACGCGCGAGATGGCATTTTTGGAGTATCCCTTGGCTTGCTCGGTATTGAAATTGGCTTGTTCAAGGTATGTAACTCTTCTAAACTTAGTGCTGAGGGTATGAAACCCTGAAGTATGTGCTATGTGATCGGTGTTGAGGTGATACACATGCTAGGTGACGGGCGTGTGGGCGTGCAACGTGTATGACTCCATTGTTTTTGTGGTACTGTTACCTGATCTTACCTGTAACCATGAAATATGTAAGTACTTGAGCTATTGAGCTATGATCCATGCTAGAATCCATGTCTAGGCTACATGCTTATCCTATTGGGACTCACTGAGGTCATTTCTGCTGTTGAGCTAACTGCTCTCATTGCATTATATACCCAGTCATACACATTTATATGCATATCATATCTCTGTCTCTGTTATTATTTATTAATACGGCACATCATTATTTTCGGGCTGATATTTCATGACATTGAGAGTCGAGAGACTAGAGAGATTGATGACTGAGTGAAGCCAAGGGCCTGATGGTGAGGATATATTTATGGGATCGGGTTGCATGCCGCAGCATGTTTTACTGATATATGCCATAATTTGCTTGTTATAGCGCTTGGGTTGAAGGAGCCCCTCCGGAGTCTGTACACACCACCAGTGAGCGCAAGTACCTACTAAATACGAGTGCCGAGTGCCGAGTGATCGAGAGGATTGAGTGACTGTGAGGACTTAGTGGCTGTAAGGACTGAGTGATTGTGAGGACTGAGTGACTGAGAGGATTGAGTGACTGGGAGTACTGAGTGAATTGATACTCTGAGAGTATACATATGGTTTTATTACTGAGTCGCATCGCATTTAACATGCTCATGACATACAGGCATAGAGATGCATTTTTTCTCATGTCGTACAGTATCACGTCATTCATGACTTCTCACATATATTGACATATGGGCATAGATAGGTATTTTGCACTTGATATCTGGAGAAAATGAAACATCATATTTACTATTGAAAGGATTTTCGGGAAAAACTCACAGTTTTCAAATTTACTTGTATTTTCGACGTTTTCGGTAAAGGAGTTGGGTTTTCACTAATATACTTGAAAAGCGAAACTATTTTCGGAAAACTATTAAAAAGCTTAGCATTTTATCTCTGAGCTACTTCTTTATTTAATTGCTTTATGTTGTTATGAACTATTGTTGGCTATTGGTGTTGGACCTGACCTTTGTTCAAGCTCGTCATTACTTTCAACCTAAGGTTAGGTTTGTTACTTACTCAGTACATGGGTTCGGTTGTACTGATACTACACTTCTGCATATTGCGTGCAGATGTTAGTAGTTGTTGTTGTTATGCTCGATGGTTGCCGGATTTTAAGACGTACCTGCGTTCCAGTTGTGGCTGCCTCTTGTTCATGGTAGTCTTAGATTTATTGTGACGACAAAAAGGGTCATCACCTAAATTTAATTAAATTCTGTGTCTCCGAGGCCTTGAAAACCTCATTTAGAGTCGCCTCGATTTGCGCGCGCAGTCCGAGCGCGTAGCCGGAAAGCTTAAATATGAAATTCTGTGAAAAATGATAAGTTTTGACTATAAAATGAATTAATTTGACCTTGGTCAATATTTTGGATAAACGGACCCAGACCCGTGATTTGACGGTCCCGGAGGGTCCGTAGGAAAATATGGGACTTGGGCATATGCCCGGAATCGAATTCCGAGGTCCCAAGCCCGAGAAATGAATTTTTTAGAAAAATTGTTTTCTGGAAATATTTAAGAAAATTGGAAATGAAATCTGATTAGAAAGCGATGGTATCGGGCCCGTATTTTTGTTCCGGCACCCGGTACAGGTCTTATATATGTTTTAAGTCCTTCGTGTGAAATTTGGTTCAAAATGGATGTTGTTTGACGTGATCTGGACCTAAATTGGAAAAATTGATGTTTTAAGAAGTTTGAAAGAATTCATGGATTTTGAGGTTTAATCCGATGTTTATGATGTTATTTTGGCGATTTGATCGCACGAATAAGTCTGTGGGATGTTTTTGAGGCTGTGTGTATATTTGGTTTGGAGCCCTGAGGGCTCGAGTGAGTTTGGAATAGGCCACGGGTTGCATTTTTGAACTTAAAATTTGCTGGTATGAACTGACCTGCAGGCTTCGTATTTGCGAAGCCAGCCTCGCTAATGCGAGCTCGCAAATGCGAGCCATGCCTCGCAAATGCGAGACACCGCCTGGGCAGCCTTCTTCGCAAATGCGATGATTTCCATCGCAAAAGTGATGCCCGCCTAAATCCTCAGACATCGCAAATGCGATATTTTCACTCGCAAATGCGAAAGCTGGGAAATTATGAAGGGTTCGCATTCGCAATTCCCACATCTGAGAGGTCGGGGTTCGCAATTGCGAACCCATGTTCGCATTTCCCATATCAGAGACCTGCAATTTTTACACTTAACCGATTTTGAACTTCATTTTTCATATTTTCTCAAACCCAAACACACTTAGGAGATTTTCCAAGAACAAGTCTTCTTCCAAATCAATTGTAAGTTAGTTTTTACTCATTTCAATCAATCATTAACATCTTTTAACATGATTTCAACCTAAAATCAAAGATTTTCATGGGGGAAATTGGGTGTTTTGGGTAGAACCTAGGTTTTTCAAAAATTGGGGATTTGGACCTCGATTTGAGGTCCGATTTCAAAATAATTTATATATTTGAGTTTGCGGGGGAATGGGTATTCGGGTTTTGGTTCAAACCTCGAATTTTGACCATGTGGGCCCGGGGGCGAGTTTTGACTTTTTGGGCAAAAACTTTGGGAAATTCTTTTTTATGCATTCAAATTGATTCATTTAGCGTTTATTGATGTAATTAAGTAACTTGTGACTAGATTTGAGAGGATTGTGGTGGAATCAAGGGGTAAAGCCATAATTGAGACTTGAGTTGTGTTCGAGGCATCGAGGTTTGTGTTCGGTCTAACCCTAGCTTGAGGGATTAGGAGTTGAGTCATATTCGCTATTTGTTTCTTGTTGAGTACGACGTATAGGCATGGTGACGAGTATCTATGCGTTGGTGTCGAGCATGACCGTAGGTCTTAAGTTGATAGTTGTTGTGTTCCTAAATGATATTTCGGATGCCTTAGTTGATGCTTCTTGAAATTTCGTGAAGATTTAGTTTATTCTCGTGGACTTTATTTATGCTTGAGCATTGATATTAATTGGACTAAGTAGGAGTTGAGATAGGATTGGTTATAGCTGGTTCTCCCTTGCCGGGATGGTTGAATTGATATTGTTGTTCCCTTGCCGGGAAATTTCCATGTTGCTTTTGTTCCCTTGCCGGGATTTTATTGTGATATTGTGTTGGATTATTGATGAAATGGGAGCGGGTGGTATGCCTACCACAAGTTATTGATCAAATGGGAGCGGGTGGGATGCCTACCACAAGTTATTGATGAAATGGGAGCGGGTGGTATGCCTACCACAAGTTATAATGAAATGGGAGCGGGTGGTACGCCTACCACGAGTTATGATGAAATGGGAGCGGGTGGTACACCTACCACGAGTTATGATGAAATGGGAGCGGGTGGTACGCCTACCACGAGATTTGATGAAATGGGAGCGGGTGGTACGCCTACCATGAGATATGAGAAATNGAATTCTAGTCTTTTTGCTTTTGGCTTTGTTTTTGTCTATTTTAGCTTAGAAAATAAGTGACTTAAAGGCTACTTTATTACTTTATCCAAACACTACAAAATGGCTTAAAAGCACTTAAAACAAGCCAATCCAAACGGGCTCTTAGACTTGTTAGAAATAGTATAAGAAGGTTGTATATAAAATTTGAAGTCATTTAATGGAGACTTGGACTGGTTTTGAACAAGAATTGCTACTGAAAATCGTGGAAGAAGTTGTTCCATAGATGCTTGTATAAAGGTGTATAAAAGTGTATAATAGTGTATAAGATGTATTTATACACTATTATACAAGATTATACATAATTATACAAAAAACTGACTTCGTCTTCTTCCTTGCGTCTTTTCTGAAATTTAACTCAAATCTTGCTCAAATCTACTCCAAATCACTTCAAATTAAAATTTTAAACTCCTTTTGATATTTTCAATCCATTGGAACAATACCCAATCCAAACAACTAACAAACTCAAAAGAATCATATTTTCAAAAGCAAAGATTTGAATGGCCTTCAATGGTAGAATTCTACTCTTTAATTTTCTTCCATTGCAACCAGGTGACACAGGGGGAGAAGCAGTAATGGCGGACGGCCCCTTGAAGTATATGTAGAAGATGTGAGAAGAAAAGAGAATGAAAGCAATGGTTGTAAGAACACAGATTTAACTCCATAGCTTTTAGAAGCAATGGTTGTAAGAACTCAAATTTTGAACTTGCTACTGCTTTCAAAATATGTGCAATATGGGCTTGATCGGGTAAAACTTAAAAATATGGGATATTTTTTGTTATGGTGTGATGTCAAGTGTATTTTCTTGTAATTCTTTCTTTTAGTTTATGTATTTGCAGATATTAATTAAATGAACTAACTGTAGATACTTTTAGCAGGTTGAGGCTCTTATATGCCAAAGCTCAGAATTTTCAGAACCTAACTCACTTCTTCCACGTATATGTCTATTACAGTATTGCTACTATTTTTCTATTGTGTTAAAAGTGAAAATTAGACACAATTATCGAGATATATTCTACTACTAAATTGTAAATACTACTCTAATAAAGTTATCAGTATTTGAAAAAGAATGTCTGCAAACAAAGATACTAGAGATTTTAGTATATCGACTTCGACAGACTAAGGAACAACAATTGAAATAATAATATGAGCAATTTCGGTTAAGATAGTTTATAGCATAAAAAAGTTTAAACAAGCGGTTTGAATTTTGTTTAAAATATGGGGTACTGAGTACTTTGTTTGATGATTTCTAGCCCTTGGAGATACAGAGTATGAGTTGATGGAAGAAATCAGAAGATGATTAGAAACTGCTATATGGATTGTTTTAAAGATGGAATATCTTTAATTTATTTGTTGTACTTGGAATATCTTAGCTTACTGATTCTTCATCCATTAGATAAAATATTTACTTATGCATAATGTCTGCATATGACTTGCGTCTTATTGGAAAAAAGTGAGATTGCAGCTTCTAAATGTAGCCTCCAACTATAGAAACTAACAAAGGTTAGCTAAAAATTGTCAACACTAACTGTCCAGAAAAAACTTTTCTTGAAGCCACCAAAAATTTGATGTAGTAAGTTCCCCCCCCCCCCCTCCCCCTCTCTCCTTTTACACAATTCTGATTATGGTTTTCTATTTCTTTTACTCTTAGATCTTTTGGGTGCAAATTAGGAATTATAACGATTTAATTGTGAGTTTCCAATTATCTATTCCCTCCCACTTCAAATGCAATCTCTTCTTCCACTTGATTTTCCTAGAGCTAAATATACACACTCATAAAGAATGATGGTCAATTGAGTTAGGTTCCCCTCTTAAACTTCCGCCTTTTATTTTTTGGTCGCATGACCATAAATAAAAATAAAATGTAAAATGAGTTTTCTTTCTTCTCTTTTTGGGCGATTAACTGGCATATACAGGTTGGCCAATTAGAGAGTCAGAGTATGGATGTAAATTGATCAATCCAGATGACTTCTATTTGATAGAAAAGCTAACAATCGGATTTCATTCCTTCTCTAAACCATTTGTTTTTTTTCATTAGATTTGATTATTCGCTTGCATAATGCGTAGACGTGTTAAATATATGAGGCTCTGCCTGTTACATTTACTTTGTGGTTCTCCAATTTCTATGTACTCTTTTCACTTTGAACTTTTTGATTGATTGGTGTTTAACTTGGCTTTGAAGGTACTTTAAAACACCTTCCAGTGGTGTCATTTTTTGAATAGTTGAGGTTGGCTACCAAGTTGGAGACTATAGCTCCAACTCAGGTGAAATAATGAAACAAGATGTGTTCGAAGATACAAAAAAATTTATTTACTTCTGAAAAGGATTCTACTAGACAATGTATTTATGTCGTTTACACATTGTAAAAAAAGTATCCTATTAAGGACAATGATGTACATAGATGGCTTTTTCTTATGGTGTTTTTCTTCACATGTNCCGAGGCTGAGGCTTTCGAGATGTAGTTATTACAGGTACGGTTCTAGTTTGCGATAGAGATGCTTCAGTGTTATTTGATCTGGGTCTACGTATTCGTATGTATCATCTTATTTTTCCGCGTACTTGGTCATGCCTAGTGATGCATTGAGTATTCCTATTTATGTGTGTACACCGTTGGGTGATTCTATCGTGGTCGATCAAGTCCATCGTTCTTGTATTGTGGTGATTGGGGGTCTTGAGACTCATGTAGATTTGTTGCTCTTAGACATGGTTGACTTCGATATTATATTGGGGATGGACTGGTTATCACCCTATCACGCTATCTTGGACTGTCATGCCAAGACTTTGACCTTAGCCTTACCGGGTATGCCTCGTTTAGAGTGGAGAGGGACTCTTGGTCATTCTACCCGCAGTGTTATCTCGTATGTGAAGGATCGACATATGGTCGAGAAGGGGTGTTTGGCCTATTTGGCATATGTTCATGATTCTAGTGCTGAGGTCCCTTCTATTGATTCTGTGCTCGTTGTTCGTGATTTTCTTGATGTTTTCACTTTAGACTAGTCGGGTATGCCACCCGACAGGGATATTGATTTCTGCATTGATTTGGCTCCGGGCACTCAGCCCATTTCTATTCTGCCGTATCGCATGGCCCCGCCTGAGTTGAAAGAGTTAAAGGAGCAATTGCAAGACTTGCTTGAGAAGGGCTTCATTAGGCCCAATGTTTTGCCTTGGGATGCGCCGGTGTTGTTTGTTAAAAAGAAGGATGGGTCATTGAGAATGTGTATTGATTACCGACAATTGAACAAGGTTACAATCAAGAATAAATATTCGCTGCCGAGGATTGATGATTTGTTCGACCAGCTTCAGGGTGCCAGGGTATTTTCAAAGATTGACTTGCGATCTAGCTACCATCAGTTGAGGATTAGAGCATCCGATGTCCCTAAGACAGTTTTCCTCACTCGGTACGGGCATTATGAGTTCTTGGTTATGTCATTCGGGTTGACAAATGCCCCAACAGCTTTCATGGATTTGATGAACCGAGTGTTCAGGCCTTATTTGGATTCGTTCGTGATAGTCTTCTTTGATGATATATTGATATATTCCCGTATCTAGGAGGAGCACGAGCAGCACCATAGAGTGGTTCTTCAGACTCTGAGGGATAGTTAGTTATGCAAAGTTCTCGAAATGTGAGTTCTGGTTGAGTTCAGTTGCATTCCTGGGTCATGTTGTGTCAGTAGAGGGTATTCAGGTTGATTCGAAGAAGATTGAGGCAGTCAAGAACTGGCCTAGACCAACAGTAGCTACACAGATTTGGAGTTTCTTGGGGTTGGCAGGCTACTATCGTCGGTTCGTGGAGGGGTTTTCATCTATTGCAGCCCCGATGACCAGGTTGACCCAGAAGGGTGCCCAGTTCAGGTGGTTGGATGAGTGTGCGGCGAGCTTTAAGAAGCTCAAGATAGCTCTGACTACGGCACCGGTGTTGTTTTTGCCCACAGGTTCAGGGCCTTATACAGTTTATTGTGATGCTTCCCGTGTTGGGCTTGGAGCAGTGTTGATGCAGGATAGCAAAGTCATTGCCTATGCTTCGAGGCAGTTGAAGATTCATAAAAAGAACTATCCCGTTTATGATTTGGAGTTGCCAGCCATAGTTCACGCATTGAAGATTTGGAGGCATTATCTGTATGGCATGGCATGTGAGGTATTCACGGATCACAAGAGTCTTCAGTATTTGTTCAAGCAAAAGGAGTTGAATTTGAGGCAGAGGAGGTGGTTGGAGTTGTTGAAGGATTATGGTATCACCATTTTATATCATCCGGGAAAGGCCAATATGGTGGCTGATGCTTTGAGTAGGAAGTCAGCCAGTATGGCAGTCTTGCTTACATTCCGGTCGGTGAGAGACCGCTTGCTTTGGAGGTTCAGGCTTTAGCCAATCAGTTCGTGAGACTGGATGTTTCTGAGTCCAGTCGTGTGTTAGCTTGCACATTCGTTCGATCTTCATTATTGGAGCGTATCAGTGATCGACAGTATGATGATCCCCATTTGTATGTCCTTAGAGACACGGTGCAGCGCGGAGATGCCAGGCAGGTTACTTTGTGGAGTTCTGAGATTGCAGGGTCGAGTTTGTGTGCCTAATGTAGATGGGCTCCGAGAGTTGATTTTAGAGGAGGCCCATATCTCCAGGTACTCTATTCATCCGGGCGTCGCGAAGATGTATTAGAATTTGCGACAGCATCATTGGTGGCGTAGAATGAAGAAGGATATCGTAGCATACGTGGCTCGATGTTTGAATTGCTAGCAGGTCAAGTACGAGCATTAGAGGCCCGGTGGTTTATTTCAGAGGATTGAGCTTCCCGAGTGGAAGTGGGAGCGGATCACTATGGACTTCTTTACTGGACTCCCGCAGACTCGGAAGAAGTTCGACGCAGTATGGGTCATTTTTGATAGGCTGACCAAGTCAGTACATTTCATACCCGTGGCAGTCTCCTATTCTTCTGAGAGGTTAGCTGAGATCTACATTCGGGAGATTGTTCGCCTTCATGGTGTGCCCGTATCTATTATTTCGGACTGGGGTACGCAGTTTACCTCGCATTTCTGGAGAGCAGTTCAGCGAGAGTTGGGCACACGTGTTGAGTTGAGCACAGCATTTCATCCCCAAACGGACGGACAAATCTGAGCGGACTATTCAGATTTTGGAGGATATGCTCCGAGCTAGTGTTATTGACTTTGGAGGTTCGTGGGATCAGTTTTTGCCCTTAGCAGAGTTTGCCTACAACAACAACTACCAGTCTAGCATCCAGATGGCTCCTTAATAGGCTTTATATGGTAGGCGATGTCGGTCTCCGGGTGGATGGTTTGAGCCGGGAGAGGCTCGGTTGTTGGGTACAGATTTGGTTCAGGAGGCCTTGGACAAGGTCAGGATCATTCAGGATAGGCTTCATTCAGCTTAGTCCAGGCAAAAGAGCTATGCAGACCGCAAGGTTCGAGATTTGGCTTTTATGGTTGGTGAGCGGGTATTGCTCCCAGTGTCGCCTATGAAGGGCGTGATGAGATTTGGGAAGAAGGGCAAGCTTAGCCCTAGGTTTATTGGTCCGTTTGAGATTCTTGATCGAGTGGGAGAGGTGGCTTATGGACTTGCTTTGCCACCGAGCTTATCAGCCGTGCATCCAGTGTTTCATGTGTCCATGCTTCGGAGGTATCACGGCGATCCAGCCCACGTGTTAGATTTTAGCACTGTCCAGTTGGACAAGGACTTGTCTTATGAGGAGGAGCCGGTAGCTATTCTAGACTGGCAGATTCGTCAGTTGAGATCGAAGAGTTTACCTTCTGTTCGTGTTCAGTGGAGAGGTCAGCCTCCTGAGGCATCGACCTGGGAGTCCGAGTCTGATATGCGGAGCCGTTATCCCCATCTTTTTCCCGACTCAGGTACTTCCTTCTTCTGTCCGTTCGAGGACGAACGGTTGTTTTAGAGGTGGAGAATGTGATGACCCAAACGGTCATCACTTGTTTTATATTAAATTCTATGACTCTGAGGCCTTGAAAACCTCATTTAGAGCTGTCTCGGTTTGCGTGCGCAATCCGGGCGCATAGCCGCAGAACTTAAATATGAAATTCTATGAAAAATGCTAAGTTTTGATGTTAAAATGAATAAATTTGACCTTGGTGAATGTTTTGGGTAAACGGACCCGGACCCTTGATTTGACGGTCCCGTAGGGTCCGTAGGAAAATATTGGACTTGGGCATATGCCCGGAATCGAATTCCGAGGTCCCAAGCCCGAGAAATATATTTTTTAGAAAAATTGTTTTCTAGAAATATTTAAGAAAATTGGAAATGAAATATGATTAGAAAGCGATGGTATCGGGCCCGTATTTTGGTTCCGGCGCCTGGTACATGTCTTACATATGTTTTAAGTCCTTCTTGTGAAATTTGGTTGAAAACGGACGTCGTTTGACGTGATTCAGACCTAAATTGGAAAATTTGATGTTTTATGAAGTTTGAAAGAATTCATGGATTTTGAGGTTTACTTCGATGCATATGATGTTATTTTGGCGATTTGATCGCACAAATAAGTCCGTAGGATGTTTTTGAGGTTGTGTGTATATTTGGTTTGGAGCCCCGAGGGCTCGGGTGAGTTTGGGATAGGCCACGGGTTGCATTCTTCAACTTAAAATTTGCTGGTATGAACTGACCAACAGGCTTCGCATTTGCGAAGCCAGCCTCGCAAATGTGAGCCATGCCTCGCAAATGCGAGACAACGCCTGGGCAGCCTTCTTCGCTAATGCGAAGATTTCCATCGCAAAAGCGATGCCCGCCTAAATCCTCAGACATCGCAAATGAGATGTTTTCACTCGCAAATGCGAAAGCTGGGAAATTATGAAGGGTTCGCAAATGCGAACCCTGTTTCGCAATTCCCACATCTAAGAGGTCGGGGTTCGCAATTGCGAACCCATGTTCGCATTTCCCATATCAGAGACCTGCAATTTTTACACTTAACCGATTTTGAACTTCATTTTTCATATTTTCTCAAACCCAAACACACTTAGGCGATTTTCCAAGAACAAGTCTTCTTCCAAATCAATTGTAAGTTAGTTTTTACTCATTTCTTTCAATTGTTACATCTTTTAACATGATTTCAACCTAAAATCAAAGATTTTCATGGGGGAAATTGGGTGTTTTGGGTAGAACCTAGGTTTTTTGAAAATTGGGGATTTGGACCTCAATTTGAGGTCTGATTTCAAAACAAAATTATATATTTGAGTTCGTGGGGGAATGGGTAATCGGGTTTTGGTTAGAACCTCGGGTTTTGACCACGTGGGCCCGGGGGTGATTTTTGACTTTTTGGGTAAAACTTTGGAAAACTCATATTCATGCATTGGGGTTAATTCATTTAGCATTTATTGATGTAATTAAGTAACTTGTGACTAGATTCGTGAGGATTGGTGGTGGAATCAAGGGGTAAAGCTATAATTGAGACTTGAGTTGTGTTCAAGGCATCGAGGTAAGTGTTTGGTCTAACCTTAGCTTGAGGGATTAAGAGTCGAGTCCTATTTGCTACATGATTATTGTTGAGTACGACGTATAGGCATTGTGACGAGTATCTATACGTTGGTGTCTAGCATGACCGTGGGTCTTATAATGTGATTTTCATGATTTCGTTGAACAATCTATGCTTTAGAAGTGATTTCTATTTGTTGTGAAAAATTAAGGAAGTAATTGTGACTTTTGTACATCGTGGAGCAATGGCTCAAGTTATATTACGAATTTGTGAAAGTAAGTGAGTTGATTGAACCCTTTGGAGCATTGTCTCAAGTGGTAAAGCGACTTGTGAAGTAAAAGTGAAAAGAGAAAGAGTTATTAAATTGTTCCCTTGCCGGGATATTATTGTTTATTTGGTTATCTCCCTTGCCGGGGTGTTGATATTGTTGATGTTGTTCCCTTGCCGGGATTTAATGGTTTAATTGTTGTTCCCTTGCCGGGATTCCTATTATAATCTTGTTTATTCCCTCGCCCCATTGTTGTGATTTTTGTTTGGGTGAGGAAGAGTGATAAAGCACGAAGGGTGATGCCGTGCATTGTTTGTTTCGTAAAGAAAGAGTGTAAAGCACGAAGGGTGATGCTGTGCCGCCGATGTACCATTCCGTGCCTATTATATTGATTTCATGGTGAGGAAAGAGTGTAAAGCATGAAGGGTGATTCCGTGCCGCACGATGTACCATTCCATTCCTATTATATTGATTCTTATGGTGAGGACGAGAGTAAAAGCACGAAGGGTGATGCCGTGCACTTGTCCTTGATTTCCTCGATTCTTGCTAATAATTGAGTTGTGTTGTTCTTTACGTTTATTTTACTGATTTTCTGTTGTTACTTGACTTTATGGTGATGTCATTGATTTCCTTGCCCTAATTGCTTTGTAATTGTTGCTTGGTGAGGAAGAGTGTAAAGCGCGAAGGGTGATGCCGTGTATTGTTTTGGTGAGAGAGTGTTAAAGCACGAAGGGTGATGCCGTGCACTTATTGCCGTTTGCTATGATTTCTTGTTGTTATCAGTTCAAGTGCATTAATTGTCTTATTCCACTATTACTGTGATTTTTTATGTTGACATTTTCCTTTATTGTGTTACTTGTTATTATTGGATCAAGGTATCCTTGCGCAACAATATGTCTTGAATTTATGCTATAATTGCTACATGTTTATGTGACTTAATTGCTACTTGACATTTAGCATACTAAATATTAAATTGCCTAATTGCTCCTTAAAGTCCATAATTAATTGCTACTTGTCATTATTTGTTCTCTTTAGTGAATCATAATTATTGTGTACTTGTTGTCTTATGAATTCGTATTAATTGTTGCATTTGTTAGAGTAAACTTCATTTGGAAGAACTGTTGATTTAATGAAATGGGAGCGAGTGGTACGCCTACAACAGGATATAATGAAATGGGAGCGGGTGGTACGCCTACCACAAGATATGAGAAATGGGATCGGGTTGCACACCTGCAACGAGTTGTGAACCGAGAGTGAAATCTGCCTTTGTTTTCCTTATCCTTGTTAGAAGTAAAATTTTGGTTTCCTAATAATTCTCTTGAGATTCTGCTTTATCTGTTATTTCCCGAAGCATGTTTCCCCCTCCCATCTTTATTTGTTTATTTCTGCTTTACTTTCCGCTGTATATTATACAACTGCACAGGTTTATTTCGTGGTCTGGTCCTAGCCTCGTCACTACTTCGGCGGGTTAGGCTAGGCACTTACCAGCACATGGGGTCGGTTGTGCTGATACTACACTCTGCACTCTTTTGTGCAGACCCAAGTGTTGTAGATTTCGGACCGCAGTGAGATTGCTGGATCTTATTCATCAGGCGACCCGAGGTAGCCTTGCAGGCGTTCGCAGGCCCTGGCGTCTCCTTTCATTTACTTTCCCGTTACTTTCATGTATTTTTAGAGACAGTGTTGAATTTATTTATTTTTTATACCTTTATGTGTAGTATTCTTAGACCGTCTGTGAGACTGTGACACCAGTTCGGGGTAGTCGAGACTCAAACAGTTGTATTAGATATTCATGCTCGGATAGCTTATTGTTCTTCTTCCGCTTATGTTAAATTCCGCTGTTAAATGTTATTGTCACGACCCAATTCCCATACCCGGTCGTGATGGCGCCTCTCGTGAAGACAAGGCCAGCCAACTTACCCAAATCATTTCTTTAACAGTTACTGAACATAAGTGAATAGAATAATACAACTTAACGGCCATAATAATCAGTATTTTCAACCCCATATAACCCGACCGGGGTGTAACAAGTCACGAGCATCTAAGAAGTAGGAACACAACGACAGGGTCATATATATATAAAATGAAATCTGGAATCCAAAAGATGAAGTCCGGTGCCGCGAACGCTGGCGGTCACCTTGCTCAGCTACATTAGTATTACCTTCAGTCCGCTAATCACCCGCTACTGGGTGAACAATACCTGCAACTGCACGCGAGGTGCAGGGAGTAAAGTGAGTATTTCCAACTCAGTGGTAATAAGAGTAAATAATAACTGAGAGGCAAGAAATCACGTAAGAGCACTCCATCATGCTATATAGGACAGTACAACCCTTTTTAGAAAACAGTAAGACCGTGAAAAATCCTTTAGAAAATATCTGGCTCAGTTTAAAAACCTCATTTGAAAATATCCTTTTCCAACAGTCAAGCAAACGAATGCGTAATCAGATAGTGCAAGTCCGCACATAAGTCAGCCCCTCGGGCACAACACTCCATCAACAAATAACACCAGGGTATCTGGTAAACAGTGCAAGAAGTAGCATGGATGCCAATGATATGAGAGTGCTGAATGTCATGCCACGTAGTACAAACAGGAAACAATGCATGAATGCAATGCAATGCACATGACCGCTGCGGCGCGCAGCCCGATCCATTTGGGTACCCGCGCCCACTGGAGACTCGTATCTCCGGAGGGGCTCCTACAGCCCAAGCGCAATATCATCATAGCATCGCTGCGGCGTGCAGCCCGATCCATCCTCAGTGCAGAACATGCAAATGAGCCACTCGGGCAATGTCAAGTAATAGCTTTTAACTCAAAACATCAGAAAAATGCAATTTATGTCTTTAAACTTTAGCAATATGACTGCACATTTCAAAATAGGGTTTAACTCAGGACTGAAATCATTTAATATGCTAATTGTCATGAAAACAGTGACAATAATTCCTAAAGGATTCAAATAATCGGCACGAAGCCCAAAACATGGCAATCAGCCCAAATCACGATAGCATCAAGCAGGTTTTAGTNGGGAATGGGTAATCGGGTTTTGGTTAGAACCTCGGGTTTTGACCACGTGGGCCCGGGGGTGATTTTGACTTTTTGGGTAAAACTTTGGAAAACTCATATTCATGCATTGGGGTTAATTCATTTAGCATTTATTGATGTAATTAAGTAACTTGTGACTAGATTCGTGAGGATTGGTGGTGGAATCAAGGGGTAAAGCTATAATTGAGACTTGATTTGTGTTCAAGGCATCGAGGTAAGTGTCCGGTCTAACCCTAGTTTGAGGGATTAGGAGTAGAGTCATATTTGCTATTTGTTTCTTGTTGAGTACGACGTATAGGCATGGTGACGAGTATCTATGCTTTGGTGTCGAGCATGACCGTGAGTCTTAAGTTGATAGTTGTTGTGTTCCTAAATGACATTTCGGATGCCTTAGTTGATACTTCTTGAAATTTCGTTAAGATTTAGTTTATTCTCGTGGACTTTATTTATGCTTGAGCATTGATATTAATTGGACTGAGTAGGAGTTAAGCTAGGATTGGTTATAGCTGGCTCTCCTTTGCCGGGATGGTTGAATTGATATTGTTGTTCCCCTGCCGAGAAATTTCCATGTTGCTTTTGTTCCCTTGCCGGGATTTTATTGTGATAGTGTGTTTGATTATTGATGAAATAGGAGCGGGTGGTACGCCTACCACAAGTTATTGAATAAATGGGAGCGGGTGGTTCGCCTACCACAAGTTCTCCATGAAATGGGAGTGGGTGGTACGCCTACCACAGATTATAATGAAATGGGAGCGGGTGGTACGCCTACCACGAGTTATAACTAAATGGGAGCGGGTGGTACGCCTACCACGAGATTTGATAAAATGGGAGCGGGTGGTACGCCTACCACGAGATATGAGAAATGGGATCGGGTTGCACGCCTGCAACGAGATGTGTACAGACAGTGAAATCCGCCTTTATTCTCCTTATCCGTGTTAGAGTTAAATTGTTTATTTTCCTTATTATGCTCTTGAAATTTTGCATTATCTGTTATCCCCATAGCATGATCGCCTCCCAGTTTTATCTTGTTTATCTATTGTCTATCTTCTGTGTATATATATATATATATATATATATATATATATGCAATTGCACATGTTTATCTGGAGTCTAGTCCTAGCCTCGTCACTACCTCGGCGGGGTTAGGCCAGGCACTTTCCAGCACATGGGGTCGGTTGTGATGATACTACACTCTGTGCTCTTTTGCACAGATCCAGGTCCCGAACAGCAGCAGTAGCTCGGGAGCCAGCCTTCAGTCCACCGAGACTCCGAGGCAGCCTTGCACGCGTCCGCAGGCCCGGCATCTCCTCTATCTTATATTTCATTCTGTTATCTCATGTTTTCGAGACAAATTATGTTATATTTCTTTCAAAAGATTGTATTTAGTACTCTTAGTAGTCCGTGGATGATGTGATACCAGTTCTTGGTTAGAGGCACATGTTGAATTCCGTATTATTGTTCGGCTTATTTAATTTAAGTCTTCCGCTTTAATTTCATATTTCGTTGTCATTTAAATATTTAAAGCTTGCTGTTATGATTGATAAAAGAATTTAAAATAAAGTAGGTAGGAGTTTATGATTTGTGGCTTGCGTAGCTTCTACGAGTAGGCGCCATCACGACCTCTGAGGGTGGGAAATTCGGGTCGTGACAGAAAGAAATGGGTATTTGTTAATTAGGAGAAAGAACAAGGTGAGGGAGAGAGGGAAATAGCTGCTGGTGGTTGAATTTCGCCGGCTAGGCTTGCAGTAGTGGTTAGGGAGAAGTGAGTGGTAGCGGCAATGGGTATCGCAGCGGCGATGGGTGTAACTGCAACTGAAGTGACCCACGCTCCTGCCATTAATTTGGTCTTTCTCCACTTGGATAATTTGTACTTTTATGTTCTCCATGATGGTTCATTAATTTCTCGATACCATGGACGAAGAGCTAATAGTTGTGACGATGTAAGTAGAAGT
Source organism: Nicotiana attenuata (assembly GCF_001879085.1). Taxonomy (NCBI): domain Eukaryota; kingdom Viridiplantae; phylum Streptophyta; class Magnoliopsida; order Solanales; family Solanaceae; genus Nicotiana; species Nicotiana attenuata. The sequence goes on from NW_017675315.1 coordinate 27,080, forward strand.
TACAAAATAAAAAACAAAATGCATGGAAGGTAATTGATGGTTTTTGAATTAAGTAGAAAGAAAGAACGATTTGCAGGTGCCTAGCTATTTGGTCTGCTGCACATAAGGAGGTCACTATACCTCTACTCCTTCTCATCTGCCTCTTTTATTTTTAAATCATGAATCTACTATTTTTTTTCTATTGACTGCCTTCGTTTGTGATGTTTGTCATTAGCTCTTAATTATTTGCTCCTGCTCATAATTATTTATTATTAACGTATGGTCGACTGTTACGCTCTTATGTGTCTCGAGTCAGTTTGATTGAGTTATTATATGACTTTGATTACTACTATCCTAAATCAGAATACTGCATAGATAAGTTCCTTAATATGTTTTTATAACTTCCCATACTTGTTTTGATTTCAGATTTTCTCTAACATTCTGTTATAATCCTCATACTGCATTTTTAGTCTTGTTAATGGCATGTTATAACTTTCATGCTCATCATGTTACATTTTGAGTTCTGTTAATGTCTTGTTGCAACTTTCATAATCTTCATGCTGCATTTTGTGTTTTATTCCACTTAATGCTTTGTTATAACCTTCACGCTCATCATGTTGTATTCTGAATTCTATTCCACTTAATGTTCTGTTATATGTCCTCATGATTTAGCATGTTATATTCTCCTATGTCCTGTATTTAGGTTCTGACATAGTCATCATATTCAATATGCAGCACCCTTATAGGTGATCCTACCTAGACTTTACTAGCTCATCATGCCATATCCTTTGAGTTCTATCATGCTATACTTAGGGTTGTTATTGCAGTCTCCATGTTTAACATGCCATGTCCTTTTAGGTTCAATCATTCTAAACTTAGGGTGTTATTAGATGACTCTAGCTAGGGTATATATGAAATACATAGGATAACCCTACCTTACTAGGTTAAGGCTTATGAGACCTGTGTGTTCAAAATGTTTTCATAAAGGTTTATTAGTCCTTAAGTATCTTTTGAATCCTCATTATGAATGTCTTACATCCATGTCTAAGTGTTAGCTTGTAAACAGTCCTACTCTGATGGATTTTTCTTTGAACATCAGCAGTATTAGTCATGAGCAGTGTATCTCTTGTGAGTCAGACTATAGTTGTGCCCTGTTGACAAATTCTGTAATCTAAATATAACTCCATAATGTTTAGCTATTTAATCCAGCATGTGTAGTTGATTTGAGGTTGTTAAGTGTGATGTTTCCCCTATCCTTAACTCCTCTAATGATACTACCAACCTGATTCTTTAATGTTCGGGACTCATTTTGTCTTGTGAAGTCATAATCTTAATCGAAATCTCTGTATATGTGGGAATTTGGTATGAACTTTTGCTTGTCCTTCAAGACTTCACATTTTGAACATTGTTTTAAACTTATAGTTAGTCTTTTCTTTCCTTTGTTATTCTGGATTGAATCTGGTGTAAGGGAACTATTATTGGTTGAATGCAATAACTTGCTTGTGTCATTGTCTGATTCTGTATAATGAATCTCAAGGGATTCAAGTAATATCATTAACCTAAGTGCATGCTTATTTATGATCAATGTTAAGGCATTAGTCTCTGTGTCATAAAGTTGTTATAATTCCAACCTATATGCCTTATTTGTCTATGAGATGTATGATTTCTGTTGTCTAATTTTCAGCAATAACAACATAAGTATTCTTGTTGCCATATGTGCTTAGAGATCAGATTTTCAAAACATGTTCATATGTGTGCTTGAGTTATTTAATGATGAAGTATAGGGATTGTCCTATGTGTCTATTTCTGTGTTGATCTGCTGAGGAAAGTAAGCTCATGTGGTAGGAAATTTCATAGTGGGTGGTTTGCATTGAGAGGGACTAATTGGCATTAAAACCTATAGGGAAGAGTTAGTCATTAGTGGCAAAAGGTATTTCGGAGTAGAGTTTAACTGTAGGTTGGGCTGCGCTCCCAAGCACAAGCATTGCTCTGGGCCTTCATACCCTTGGGAACTTTGAAGTGTCGGAGATTCAAAGGGGGCATCGAACTTGAGTAGAACTCTCTCCTTGGCCTTTAATTCATTAACACTTATTACTCTCTTTAGGTTTGGTGTTTAATGGAAACGAAAAGGTATTTAATATGGATCATTCACTATACACAACCAACACACTAGTATGATTCCCTCAGTATTTAGGTACTGGTAGTGTCACGACCTAAAACTAACCCTATCGTGATGGCGCCTAACATGGTATTGGGCAAGCCGACACACTACAACAATCATTTAATTTTTTCATTTTTAAGATAAAACCAAATCTATTGAACAATAAACTTGCGTAAGGAGATTAAATTAAACAACAGTGCGGAAGAAAGCCCGACATCGGGGTGTCACTAGTCATGAGCATCTACTACGACCGTCTGATCAGATCAAGACTAAAATAGCCTAGAAATTACTAAATACAACCAAGGGAGGATAAGGAGGGAGAAAAGCGGGGCTGCGATCGCCAGGCAGCTACCTTGCTAACTCCGATGGACCTACCAGTGAGTAATCAACACCCACTACCCAGTTCAGAATTATTTGGATCTGCACACAAGGTGCAGGGAGTAATGTGAGTACGCCAACTCAGTAAGTAATATAGGTAAATAAAGACGGAGCAGTAGTGACGAGCAATAAAACATATATAGTTCATATAATGAAATCTCAGTAGAATACATTGGGCTTTTAAAATCAGTTTTGAATTGTAACGACCCGGCCGGTCGTTTTTGGAATTTACGCCCCGATCCCCCATTAACTGCTTTCCCTAAGTTCATTTCTGCTATTTTGGTTTGCCAGGATGTTCGGTATTAGGATTCAGAGTGTTTTGGGACACTTTGTCCCTAAATGAGAGTTTAAGAGTTGAAAAATGGTCAGTATTCGGAACAGTGTGAAGACGACCTCGGAATGGAAATCTGATGGTTCCGTTAGCTCCGTTAGGTGATTTCGGGGTTGGGAGCGTGTTCGGAATGTTATTTGGAGGTCTGTAGCTCATTTAGGCTTGAAATGCCGAAGTTTGGATTTTTGAAGTTTCCGATCCGATAGTGAGTTTTTGATCCGAGGGTTGGATTTGAATTCCGGAAGTTGCTGTAGCTCCGTCATGTCATTTGGGATGTGTGTGCAAAATTTCAGGTCATTCGGACGAGGTTTGGTTAGGTTTTTGATCGAAAGCGTATTTGGTTAGAATTTGAAGTTCTTAGGCTTGAATCCTTGATTTAATCGGGTTTCCAGTGTTGTTTGGGGTGTTTTGAGGACTGGTGCAAGTTCGAATAAGGTATTAGGTGGTATTGGTGCTTTTGGTTGAGGCCCCGGGGGCCTCGGGATGATTTTGGGTGGTTAACGGGGAAATTTTCTAAGTTGTTGCAGCTGGTATGTTTTCCCTTCTGATATTTTCGCTTCTGCGGTTTGGGAACCGCAGAAGCGGCTTCCTCATCGCAAAAGCGATTTTTGGCTTCCCCTCAGAGACCGCAGAAGCGGTCATCTTTCCGCAGATGCAGAACCGCTGGAGCGGTCATGTGTCCGCAAAAGCGGAATTTCCCCCTTTAATGAGAGACCGTAGAAGCGGTTATTTTGCCGCTTAAGCGGGACCGCAGAAGCGGTCCCTTGTCGCAGAAGCGGAAATGTCTGGGCAGAAATAGGAAATTTCGAGGGTTTAATTTCATAAGTTTGAAAATCAATTTTGAGCTCGGGCAGGGCGATTCTGAGAGGATTTTGGAGAGGAGATTATTGGGTAACATTTCTATGATCCTTTCTAATTATATTCTATCATTTAGTAGTTAAATCCACCTTTTAAATTCGAATTAAGGATCAAAAATGGAAGAATTTGGATGAAAGTTCATGGACTAAACTATTGGGTTTTGAGGGAGCATTCGACCTCCGATTTCTGAGATTTTTATATGGTTAGACTCGTGAGAGTACGAGGTTTCTAAAAATGTGAAAATTATTCAGTTCCGAGACGTTGGCCTGAGGGGCGTTTTGGTCATTTCACTTATTTTCGCGCCTTAGCTTTAATTTCAATAGCGGAATCAGTTGTTTGCAATATTATTTACGCTTTGTAATTTAATTGAATAGATTTGGGCCATTTGGAGTTGGATACTCGTGGCAAGGGCATCGTTCTCTAGTTGACTTCGCACCGGTTCGAGGTAAGTGGCTTGCCTAACCTTGTGTGGGGGACTTCGTCCCTTAGGATGTGATAATTGGTAATTGAATGCCTTGTACGTGAGGTGACGAGCGCGTACTTGAGCAAATTGGTATGAAACCCGGATTTTTACTTAAATACTTGATTTGGATTCTCTTTCATATTTGCCTTACTTTACTTGCTTTTATAGCCTGTGCTAGCGTAGAAGAGCATGTTTAATTGATCCAAGCTGCCTATTTGTTTAAATTGTCTTAACTGTGATTACGTGGAGCATGTTAGGCCAGTATTATTTGATGTCTTGTATTGTTGTACTTAAATTTCTGAATAATTCGTTGATGTTGGTTGCGTATTTATATTGGGACTACGGATGCGGATTCCGGGAGTTCCCCCTTGATTGTTTACTTTGGGACTACGGGTTTGATTCCCAGGAGATCCCCCTGTACTTTTATTTTGGGACTACGGGGCGGTATCCCGGGAGATTCCCCTGCACTTTTATTTTGGGACTACGGGAAGGTATCCCGGGAGATCCCCCTGCACACTGATGATTGGATTACGGGACGGTATCCCGAGAGATCTTTTGATATCGATATGAGATTTGGACTACGGGACGGTATCTCGGAAGTTCCATTGGACAGTTGAAAAAGGGCTACAGGACGGTATCCTGGGAGACCCCCGTCGGTATTCTTGTAATTTTGTTGTATTTACTCTGTGTTTCTGTTTTGTCTTGCAGTTCTATATTTCATTGATCTGTCTTATCACATCGCTGTGTTCATTAGTTTTCTTCAGACTTCGATACTGTTAATATCTTGCTATTTTATGTTTCTGTCTCAGTAGGGCCCTGACCTTTTCCTCGTCACTACCCAACCGAGGTTAGGCTTGGCACTTACTAAGTACCGCTGTGGTGTACTCACGCCTCTTCTGCGCATGTTTTTCATGTGCAGATCCAGGTGCTTTTGAGCAGGCGTACCGCCAGTAGCTGTCAGGGAGCGTATTGGGGACTTGAGGTATACATCTGCTACGTCCGCAGATCCGCAAAGTCTCCTTCTCATTTTATCCATAGTTGTTAGATGTTATTTCGATCCCTCTTTGTATTAGACTATTCTGGTGACTAGAGCAGTGTAAGACTTCTTATAGCCTGTGTTGCCCGTGGGTTTCCGGGTCTTGGAGGTTATTTCAGTATTTTGTATTAAAGTGTATGTGCCAGGCGGCAACTGTATACATTACTCATGTTATTTAGCTTCGAATATAAATTTCGCAAATGTTGTTACTTCCGCAATGTGTTAGGCTTACCTAGTCGTGAAGACTAGGTGCCGTCATGACGTGTTCACAATTGGTGAACTAGGGTCGTGACAAGTTGGTATCAGAGCTCTAGGTTCATAGGAGTCACGGAACACAGGCCGGTTTATTAGAGTCTCGCTGATCGGTACGGAGACGTCTGTACTTATCTACGAGAGGCTATGTAACTGTTTAGGAAAAATCTTCACTTCATTTGGATTCCTTGTCGTGCGATATTTTTGACATCAATTCTAAACTTCTGTCTTCTATTCTCTCACAGATGGTGAGGACACGCGCTACTCGAGATGATCAGGCACCCGCGCCCCCTGCTGCCGCCGCCAGAGGCCGGGGCCGGGGTAGAGGTCGAGGACGCGCACGTGGTGCAGCCAGAGCACCTGCGCGAGCTGCCGCCGAGGTACCACCAGCAGATCCAGCCGGAGCCCAGGCACCTGGCACACCTACTACTGCCACTACTACTCCAGCGCTCCAGGAGACTTTGGCTCAGTTCATGAGCATGTACACCACCTTGGCTCAGGCGGGGTTGCTTCCCCTTGCTGCAGCCACATCCCAGGCCGGGGGAGGAGCACAGACTCCCGCCGTCCGCACTCCTGAGCAGCGAGTGCAGGTTGAGCAGGTTCCCGAGATTATTCCCCCACCGCCTGCAGCACCAGTTCAGCCCGAGGATGGGTCAGCTGCTTCAGAGGACGAGCAGCGGAGACTTGAGAGGTTTAAGAAATATGATCCCCCAGTGTTCAGTGGCTTAGCATCAGATGATGCCTTGGGATTTTTGGAGGAGTGTCATCGCATTCTTCGTACTATGGGCATAGTGGAGTCCAGCGGGGTCTCTTTCACTGCTTTTCAGCTTCGGGGAGCCGCCTATGATTGGTGGCGTACTTATGAGTTAGACAGTCCAGTCGAGGCTGCTTCACTGACTTGGACCCAGTTCTCGGACATGTTTATGAGAGAGTTTGTCCCCCAGAGCCTCAGAGATGCATGGCGCGCAGAGTTTGAGCACTTGCGCCAGGGTGCTATGACAGTTTCAGAGTATGCCATCCGTTATACCAGG
>NW_017675315.1:34440-70577 GCF_001879085.1 Nicotiana attenuata
GCCAAGACCGTGACGCTGGCCATGCCAGGTATTCCGCGTGTTGAGTGGAGTGGTACCTTAGATCATACTCCCAGTAGAGTTATCTCTTTTCTTAAATCTCAGCGCATGGTTGGGAAGGGGTGTGCCGCGTATTTCGCTTATGTGAGAGATGTTAGTGTTGATACCCCTTCTGTTGATTCTGTTCCAGTGGTACCGGATTATCCCGATGTATTTCCAGCTGATCTTCCGGGCATGCCGCCTAATAGAGACATTAATTTCGGCATTGATCTGTTGCCGGGCACTCAGCCTATTTCCATTCCTCCGTATCGTATGGCTCCTCCTGAGTTGAAGGAGTTGAAGGATCAGTTACAGGAATTGCTTGGTAAGGGTTTCATTCGACCCAGTGTTTCACCGTGGGGTGCTCCTGTTTTGTTCGTAAAGAAGAAGGATGGCTCCATGCGCATGTGTATTGATTACCGCCAGCTGAACAAGGTTACGATGAAGAACCGTTATCCTTTGCCTCGCATTGACGATCTGTTTGACCAGCTTCAGGGCGCACAGGTGTTCTCTAAGATTGACTTGCGCTCAGGTTACCATCAGTTGAAGATTCGGGAGCCAGATATCCCGAAGACTGCTTTCAGGACTCGGTATGGTCATTACGAGTTCCTTGTTATGTCTTTTGGGCTAACTAATGCCCCGTCAGCTTTTATGCATTTGATGCACAGTGTATTCAGGCCATATCTTGACTCGTTCGTGATTGTTTTTATTGATGATATTCTGGTGTATTCCTAGAGTCGGGAAGATCATGAGCAGCATTTGAGGACCGTGCTACAGACCTTGAGGGAGAAAAAGTTATATGCAAAGTTTTCAAAATGTGAGTTTTGGCTGAGTTCTGTGGCATTCTTAGGCCATGTGATTTCTAGTGAGGGTATTCGGGTGGATTCGAGGAAGGTAGAGGCCGTGCAGAGTTGGCCCAGGCCGTCCTCAGCTACTGAGATTCGCAGTTTCCTTGGCTTGGCGGGTTACTACCATCGTTTCGTGGGGGGATTTTCATCGATTGCTGCCCCTATGACTAGATTGACCCAGAAGGGTGCCCCATTTCAGTGGACAGAGGAGTGTGAGGCGAGCTTTTAGAAGCTCAAGACAGCTTTGACTACAGCCCCTATCTTGGTGTTGCCTACCGGTTCGGGGTCTTATACTGTCTATTGTGACGCCTCGAGAGTTGGCCTTCGAGCAGTGTTGATGCAGGACGGTAGGGTGATTGCCTACTCGTCCAGACAGTTGAGGGTACATGAAAAGAATTACCCTGTTCACGACCTTGAGTTAGCTGCCATTGTTCACGCCTTGAAGATCCGACGTCATTATTTATATGGACTTCCTTGCGAGATCTATACTGATCATCGGAGTTTACAACACTTGCTCAAGCAAAAGGATCTCAATATGCGTCAGAGGAGGTGGTTAGAGCTGCTGAAGGAATATGACATCACTATCCTATATCACCCGGGCAAGGCCAATGTGGTGGCGGATGCCTTGAGTCGCCGGGCGGAGAGTTTGGGGAGTTTGGCATATTTACCAGCTTCAGAGAGGCCTATGGCAATGGATGTTCAGGCCATAGCCAGCCAGTTCGTGAGGTTGGATCTTTCGGAGCCCAGTCGGGTTCTAGCCTGTGTGGTTTCCCGGTCTTCCCTATTTGACCGTATCAGGGAGCGGCAGTATGATGACCCTCATTTGCTTGTCCTTCGGGACAAGGTTCAGCGTGGTGATGCCAGGGATGTGACCATTGGAGATGATGGAGTATTGAGGATGCAGGGCCGGATTTGTGTGCCCAATGTTGATGGCCTTCGAGAGATGATTCTAGCAGAGGCCCATAGTTCGCGGTATTCCATCCATCCGGGTGCCGCGAAGATGTATCAGGACCTGAGGCAGCACTACTGGTGGAGGCGGATGAAGAAGGATATAGTTGGTTATGTGTCTAGATGCCTTAATTGCCAGCAGGTGAAGTATGAGCACCAGCGCCCGGATGGGTTGCTCCAGCAGATAGAGATTCCGGAGTGGAAATGGGAGCGCATCACCATGGATTTTATATCCGGACTTCCACGGACCTTGAAGAAGTTTGATTCCATCTGGGTTATTGTGGACTGGCTGACCAAGTCCGCTCATTTCATACCTGTGTGTACCACTTATTCATCAGACGGTTGGCGGAGATCTATATCAGGGAGATCGTCCGGTTGCATGGTATTCCAGTTTCTATCATCTCAGAAAGAGGTACTCAATTTACATCGCGGTTCTGGAGAGCTGTGCAGCAGGAGCTAGGCACTCGGGTGGAGTTGAGCACAGCTTTTCACCCCCAGACGGACGGACAGTCCGAGCGCACCATTCAGATTCTTGAGGACATGCTTCGTGCGTGCGTGATTGAGTTTGGGGGGTCTTGGGATCATTTCTTGCCATTGGCGGAGTTTGCTTATAACAACAGTTATCAGTCCAGCATTCAGATGGCGCCGTATAAGGCTTTATATGGCAGGAGATGTAGATCTCCGGTAGGTTGGTTTGAGCCGGGTGAGGCCAGGCTACTGGGTACAGAGATGGTTCAGGATGCATTGGAGAAGGTCAAGGTGATTCAGGACAGACTTCGTACAGCCCAGTCTAGGCAGAAGAGTTACGCGGACATGAAGGTTCGTGATATTTCATATATGGTTGGTGAGCGGGTTCTGCTTCGGGTCTCGCCTATGAAGGGCGTCATGAGGTTTGGAAAGAAAGGGAAGCCGAGTCCGAGGTTTATTGGCCCTTTTGAGATCTTGAGGCGAGTTGGGGAGGTTGCTTATGAGCTTGCCTTACCTCCCAGCTTGGCCGGAGTCCATCCGGTATTTCATGTTTCGATGCTCCGGAGGTATCACGGTGATCCGTCGCACGTGTTGGATTTCAGTTCAGTCCAGTTGGACAAGGATCTATCCTATGTTGAGGAGCCAGTGGCTATTTTGGACAGGCAGATCAGAAAGTTGAGGTCAAAGAATATAGCTTCAGTAAAGGTTCAGTGGCGGGGTCAGCCGGCCGAGGAGGCGACTTGGGAGACCGAGCAGGATATGCGCAGCCAGTACCCTCATCTTTTCACATCTTCAGGTATGTTCTCTATGCTCGTTCGAGGTCGAACGAATGATTAAGTGTAGGAGGATGTAACGACCCGGCCGGTCGTTTTTGGAATTTACGCCCCGATCCCCCATTAACTGTTTTCCCTAAGTTCATTTCTGCTATTCTGGTTTGCCGGGACGTTCGGTATTAGGATTCGGAGTGTTTTGGGACACTTAGTCCCTAAATGAGAGTTTAAGAGTTGAAAAATTGTCTGTATTCGGAACAGTGTGAAGACGACCTCGGAATGGAAATCTGATGGTTCCGTTAGCTCCATTAGGTGATTTCGGGGTTGGGAGCGTGTTCGGAATGTTATTTGGAGGTCCGTAGCTCATTTAGGCTTGAAATGCCGAAGTTTGGATTTTTGAAGTTTCCGGTTCGATAGTGAGTTTTTGATCCGAGGGTTGGATTTGAATTTCGGAAGTTGTTGTAGCTCCGTCATGTCATTTGGGATGTTTGTGCAAAATTTCAGGTCATTCGGACGAGGTTTGGTTAGGTTTTTGATCGAAAGCGTATTTGGTTAGAATTTGAAGTTCTTAGGCTTGAATCCTTGATTTAATCGGGTTTCCGGTGTTGTTTGGGGTGTTTTTGAGGACTGGTGCAAGTTCGAATAAGGGGTGGTATTGGTGCTTTTGGTTGAGGCCCCGGGGGCCTCGGGATTATTTCGGGTGGTTAACGGGGAAATTTTCTAAGTTGTTGCAGCTGGTATGTTTTCCCTTCTGGTATTTTCGCTTCTGCGGTTTGGGAACCGCAGAAGCGGAGCTGCAGAAGCGGCTTCCTCATCGCAGAAGCAATTTTTGGCTTCCCCTCAGAGACCGCTTCTGCGGTCATCTTTCCGCAGAAGCGGAACCGCTGGAGCGGTCATGTGTCCGCAACAGCGGAATTTCCCCCTTTAATGAGAGACCGCAGAAGCGGTTATTTTGCCGCTTAAGCGGGACCGCTGAAGTGGTCCCTTGTCCGCAGAAGCGGAAATGCCTGGGCAGAAATAGGAAATTTCGAGGGTTTAATTTCATAAGTTTGAAAATCAATTTTGAGCTCGGGCAAGGGCGATTCTGAGAGGATTTTGGAGAGCAGATTATTGGGTAACATTTCTATGATCCTTTCTAATTATATTCTATCATTTAGTAGTTAAATCCACCTTTTACATTCGAATTAAGGATCAAAAATGGAAGAATTTGGGTGAAAGTTCATGGACTAAACTATTGGGTTTTGAGGGAGCATTCGACCTCCGATTTCTGAGATTTTTATATGGTTAGACTCGTGAGAGTACGAGGTTTCTGAAAAATGTGAAAATTATTCGGTTCCGAGACGTTGGCCTGAGGGGCGTTTTGGTCATTTCACTTATTTTCGCGCCTTAGCTTTAATTTCAATAGCGGAATCAGTTGTTTGCAATATTATTTACGCTTTGTAATTTAATTGAATAGATTTGGGCCATTTGGAGTTGGATACTCGTGGCAAGGGCATCGTTCTCTAGTTGACTTCGCACCGGTTCGAGGTAAGTGGCTTGCCTAACCTTGTGTGGGGGACTTCGTCCCTTAGGATGTGATAATTGGTAATTGAATGCCTTGTACGTGAGGTGACGAGCGCGTACTTGAGCAAATTGTTGAAACCCGGATTTTTACTTAAAGACTTGATTTGGATTCTCTTTCATATTTGCCTTACTTTACATGTTTTTATAGCCTGTGCTAGCGTAGAAGACCATGTTTAATTGATCCAAGCTGCCTATTTGTTTAAATTGTCTTAACTGTGATTACGTGGAGCATGTTAGGCCAGTATTATTTGATGTCTTGTATTGTTGTACTTAAATTTCTGAATAATTCGTTGATGTTGGTTGCGTATTTATATTGGGACTACGGATGCGGATTCCGGGATTTCCCCCTTGATTGTTTACTTTGGGACTACGGGTTTGATTCCCAGGAGATCCCCCTGTACTTTTATTTTGGGACTACGGGGCGGTATCCCGGGAGATTCCCCTGCACTTTTATTTTGGGACTACGGGAAGGTATCCCGGGAGATCCCCCTGCACACTGATGATTGGATTACGGGACAGTATCCCGAGAGATCTTTTGATATCAATATGAGATTTGGACTACGGGACGGTATCTCGGAAGTTCCATTGGACAGTTGAAAAAGGGCTACAGGACGGTATCCTGGGAGACCCCCGTCGGTATTCTTGTAATTTTGTTGTATTTACTCTGTGTTTCTGTTTTGTCTTGCAGTTCTATATTTCATTAATCTGTCTTATCACATCGCTGTGTTCATTAGTTTTCTTCAGACTTCGATACTGTTAATATCTTGCTATTTTATGTTTCTGTCTCAGTAGGGCCCTGACCTTTTCCTCGTCACTACCCAACCGAGGTTAGGCTTGGCACTTACTAAGTACCGCTGTGGTGTACTCACGCCTTTTCTGCGCATGTTTTTTATGTGCAGATCCAGGTGCTTTTGAGCAGGCGTACCGCCAGTAGCTGTCAGGGAGCGTATTGGGGACTTGAGGTATACATCTGCTACGTCCGCAGATCCGCAAAGTCTCCTTCTCATTTTATCCATAGTTGTTAGTTGTTATTTCGATCCCTCTTTGCATTAGACTATTCTGGTGACTAGAGAAGTGTAAGACTTCTTATAGCCTGTGTTGCCCGTGGGTTTCCGGGTCTTGGAGGTTATTTCAGTATTTTGTATTAAAGTGTATGTGCCAGGCGGCAACTGTATACATTACTCATGTTATTTAGCTTCGAATATAAATTTCGCAAATGTTGTTACTTCCGCAATGTGTTAGTCTTACCTAGTCGTGAAGACTAGGTGCCGTCATGACGTGTTCACAATTGGTGAACTAGGGTCGTGACATGAATCAACTCAGCTCTTTTAAACCCAGTTTCCGTAAAACCATTTGTAACATCTTTTTGCAAATTTCAAATGAAGTGATAAGACAGTGAGTAGAAATGGTGAAAACATAATCAGCCCTTCAGGCAAAACTCACTCGTATACAGCCCTTCGGGCAACATAAATCACAAATAGCCCCTCGGGCAAACATGAATCATAAATAGCCCCTCGGGCAATCATCAGTGTCATCCATATACAGCCCCTCGTGCATACCTCACAATCACTCGTAAACAGCCCCTCGAGTACAACATGAATCAACAACAGTCCCTCGGGCAAAACATCATATCACTCACTCGGGTACCCGCGCTCACTGGGGGTGTTCAGACTCCGGAGGGGCTCCTGCAGCCCAAGCGCTATAACAAGCCATCTCGTGGCATAAATCAAGCAGGCCCACGGCCTCACAAAAATCATGAATCAATAACAACATGCTACGACGTGCAGCCCGATCCCATAATATCATCATAACACAGACCCTCGAACTTACTCAGTCAGAAACCTCTCAAGACACTCGGGCTATCAATAAAACAGGGTGCGCAGCCCAAAATATCACTTTATGCATCAAATCAAAGTAAACAAGACTGGGTTATGAAATCAGTAAAACATAGCATGACTGAGTGCAGATACTAAATCAAAACAGTGAGGAATAGTAGTAAAAAGCCCCTAAGGGTCCAAATAGCTTTGGCACAAGGCCCAAATATGGCATTCAGCACATGTCATAGAAATTCTTTCTAAATCACATAAGTATCATATAGTTTCAGTCAAATACGCAACTATATAGTTGCTACGGGATGGACCAAGTCGCAATCCTCAACGGTGCACTCCCAGACGCTCGTCACCTAGCATGAGCGTCACCTCAAAATAGTAAAATAATATGAAATTCAGGGTTTCATACCCTCAGGACTAGATTTACACTCATTACTTACCTCAAACCGGTCAAAACTCTACAGCGCGATGCTTTTGCCCCTCGACTCGGCCTCCAATTGCTCCGAATCTATTCACAACCATAACAATACCATCAATATACACTAATGGAAAGAATTCCACCAGAAAAACTATCAAATTAGGCAGAAATCCCGAAATCTAGTCAAACACAGCCCCCGGGCCCATGTCTCGAAATCCGACAAAAATTTCAAAACTTGAAATCCCATTCACTCACGAGTCCACACATACGATATTTATCAAAATTTGACCTCATTTGGTCACTCAAATCCTCAAGAATCCACTCTCCAATTTCAAGCCCTAAATTCCCAAATTTCTAGATCAACTTCTCAATTAGATGATGAATAATATCATAGATTCATGAAATTTAAAGCAAAATAGCCTAGAATCACTTACCCCAACGTCGCTCCTTCAAATCCCTTAAAAAATCGCGTCTCTCCCGAGTTCGTCAAGCCCAAAATCAAAAAATGAAGAACTAACCTCGAGCTGGGTTTTCTGCCCAGCAAAACCGCACCTGCAAAAATTCCCTCGCAAGTGCGGAACTCACTTATTGCACCATATCCGCATCTGCGGCCCCTAAATCGCACCTGCGACCTCGCAGATGCGGCCAGTCCTTCGCATCTGCGGTCCAGCCCTGGACTTCCATTTTCGTATCTGCGGTCCTCCTAGCGCACCTGCTGCCTCGCACCTGCGGTTCCCACTCTGCAGGTGCAGAAACATCAGAAGCAGCAGCTTCAGCTGCATTATTCCTCATCCAAACTCTCCGTTAACTATCCGAAATCATCCCGAGGCCCTCGGGACCTCAACCAATAATACCAACAAGTCACATAACACCAATAAAACTTATCCAAGCCTTCGGAACACTCAATACAACATCAAAACACTAAATCACATTCCGGAATCAAGCCTAAGAACTTCCGAATTATGCAAGCGATGCCGAAACCTACCAAATCATCTCCGAATGACCTGAAATTTTGCACACACGTCACAAAATGACACTACGAACCTACTCCAATTACCAAAATTCCATTCTAACCCCGATATCAAAGTTTCCACTGCCGACTGGGAAATGCCAAATTTTCAATTTCGCCAATTCAAGTCTAATTCTACCACGGACCTCCAAATCACATTCCGGATGCGCTCCCACGTCCAAAATCACCTAACGGAGCTAACCAAATCATAAAAAATCCAACTCCGAGATCGAATACTAAAAAGTCAAAACTTGGTCAAACCTTTCAAATTTAAAGCTTCAAGCTGAAAATCATTCTTCCATATCTGTTCTGATTAACCTGAAAACCAAAACCAACGATTTACATAAGTCATAATACATCATACGGGGCTAGTCATGCCCGAGAACTGGCGAGCAAAGTGCAAATGCTCAAAACGATCGGTCGGGTCATTACATCCTCCCCCACTTAAACATACGTTTGTCCTCGAACGTGCCCAGAGTTGTTCCGAAAACCATCAAATCATTATATAACCTTGTCGTGCACATACCCAGGGGTGATCCCACGTCACCCTATCCCATATAGGTCTGATAACGCAACATGACTAAAATTTTGCAATCCAACCAAGCCCGTGAACCTTAGAACCAAATTTCCACTTTTGAACTTATCTATGAGTTCAGAATCTCACATCTATACACTGTATAAGTCCAAACACTATATCATACCATATTCATAACCCAAGATGTAATCACATTATATACCACATAGCTCAACCACTCATAGCGATAACTTCTAGTCACAGCAGCTGCTCAAGCAACCCAATACCAGTTAACCTCTTATCAAATAAAGCCTCATCCCAACACTTTCGTATACTGCCAATGATGAAAGAAACATGCAGAAAGTCATAACCATTCCTCAGATCAACCAGTCATGGAGTTCCCTCTCCTTCGGCAAGGACCACAGTAAATTTCTAAGCCAATTCTCGATATTATCTTTCCAACATGCTGAAATCGAATCCGATAGTATTCATTCTAGATCCCAATGACCTCATCTCATCCAACACAACTACTCTAGTGACATGACACATCGATACAATCTAAAAACACAACCCGTGTGACCCATGCACCAATAAGCAACAGTCCAAATATACTCAAATCATGGAAAAATGACTCAATACCGCAAGCTCACCAGTACCACCACAACACAATGCGGAGAACCCATCACACATTGTAGAACCAAAACACACGAATCTAACCCGAAGGATCATACTCAACATAACTTCGCTCCAATGTGCGACCCTATCCAAACACTTGTCCATATGAGACACCTCAAGTCACCATGCTCAAAATCATCAACCACGCGTATTTTGATGTCTAGTATCAAAAGTGTATCACCATACCCACAGAGAAGAAAACAACACAATGATATACCAGCCCAAAAGAACATATCCAATGTGCAATCTATCATGCAACACATAACTACCCGTCTCATTCAAATTCCGCTATAAAGCCCAAATAGAACCCTATTACTTGTGCATAAAATCAACGAATCACAACTCCTCGCCATACGGAAAGGTAACTCATAGATCACTCTAGAACGCGAATAAGCTCAATGACAATCGAACGGCACATCCCTCAGCAACAACAATTCGGAGTCCACAAAGCCGACTCGATGCAGAACACACATCCATATTGGCCTACCAATGAACCCCTTATCAAGGAGTTCCTGAAGCCACTCCTTCAACTCTTTTAACTCCGCTGGTGCCATGCAATACGGTGGAAAAGAAATGTGCTGAATGCTCGGCACCAAATCAATACCAAAATCAATAACCCTATCCGGCGGCATACCCGGCAGGTCTGTAGGAAACTCATCCAGAAAGTCCCTCACCACCAGAACTGAATCAATGGTAGGAGTCTTTGCACTGACATCCCTCGCGAAGGCCAAGTAAGAAAGAAAACCCTTCCCAACCACCCGCTAGGTCTTCAAAAATGAAATCACTCTACTGGGAGCATAATCCGTCAAACCTCGCCACTCAATCTGTGGGATCCCCGCATAGCCAAAGTCACCGTCTTAGTGTAACAGTCCAGAATAACACGACACGGAGACAACCAATTCATACCCAATATCACCTTAAGATCTACCATACCAAGCAGCAAAGATCCACTCAAGTCTCCAAACCCCCCAATAGTCACCACATAAGACCGATATACGCGGCCCACAACCATGACATAACCTATTTATGTGAACTCCCAGTCTCCAAATTCATAAAGCACCCGAATCACTATATACGATCCCAACTCCACCGCCCGTACATCTAATGCACCTGTGATACTCGATCATTCCATGATGGATACTCAAAAAATTCTTCTGTGCCACCAAGCAACCTCGAATATCAGCAGTCGATCCAACAAGAGAGTGCCGCAATACTAATGAAGTATCTTTAACTCAACCACATTGCCCTTTCTGAAATGTATACTCTCATCAAGACACACCAATTAGTGATATCATCTACCTAGTCATCTGAAACTGTCCATGTTGCCTAAGAATTTATGACCCTCCTTCCAAACTAAACCATGACCACACATATTCAAATCTCAACCCTACACAACATACCGCATATACTCAACTAGCCAAAAACTTTCCATTTGATCCTATCCAGGAGAAAATCGCTATACATCACATGCTCCTCACGCTAGTAGAAGATATAGCTCTCTAACCGTGGTAGAAACCATCAAGAGCTCTCCGAATTCCATTTGCATTAAACTAAATCGTTAGGACTGAATCCTTCTAACTCAACCAAGCTACACAGGCCACCAATAAGCCAAGAGCATTGCCACGGAAAATCTGTAGAAATTCCTTACCTCATAAACACCCAAAGAACTAATCATACCCATTGCTATGCCGATCCAACCTACTACCAAACTGTCTTACCTATCCGAGTTCCTTCTGAAATACTTTCAAATTGATTCTTCTTCTTGCCACAATACAAAATTCTCAACCAAAACTCACCATGCGAGACCCTAGCATAAAACACACCGCCCTAAAGCTCATAAGCCGCTGAATGTTCTCTTAAGCATCCCAAAAGTACCACAACTCAATTACTTACTCTGAAGAGACTCCCTATGAATTTAAGCTATTTTTTCCCTTTCCTGATACCGAAATGTAGGATCCACTACGATAAAGAAATGCCACAAATCTTGACGCCTTTCAATGTAAACCTCTGTTTCCAACCAAATACACATTCAGAAGAACTCCCAATTGTTACCTATAAATCTTGAATCCATCAGAACATTCTCGAGAGTCATCCACTCTACTCAGGTCTCAATTAGACTGATCAAATGGTCCGAACGACCTGTACTCCATTAGCACTCTAACACCCTAGGAAGTAACCCATCCTTCTAAGAAGCCGAGTGATATCCTACTCCATACTTGTTACATCCCTTACAATAAAAACAAATTCATCCAATGTTTCTCATTTACCCATAAAGCATAACACAACCATTATCCAAAATTTCTTTTGCTCGAGTCATCCTCGATCTCAACCTCTGCCTGCCACAACTGATTCACCAGTATACATCAAACTGAAACCAATACAACACATAACCGTGCAATCAACTGATCGTTAGCAGACACCCCCACTTGGCTCAAAGCCATAGGTCAAAACACATAAAAACTCACAATGCCCATACTTTATTACTACCATAATACCATAGTGAGATTGAACTAAATGCTTCATAAGCTCGTGCGACACAAACCATCTAGTACTTCAAATCATCTGCAAATCTCGCATTCACCCTTGTGACATTCAAGACAATTCTCATACGCGATCCAAACTCAATCTGCTGTACATATAATTCATTGGTAAAGGAGGACTCCCTACAATACAGCATAGGGACCACACACCCTCAGGACACCCTGCAGGAGATGAACCACCTGCTCCGTGTCAAACTAACTTCTCTTTATACCTTTCCACCGTCATAAATATTACGCAATCAATTAATCTTCCTGAGTCCGAACTCATGTCATGACATGAAATCTACTTCATTCCCCAACCTAACAACATGAAAGATCCTTCAGCACACCCATAACTCGGGGCTATACATTAAATCAAGATGGAAATCAAGCACCAAAATAGTTCTTTCCACCCTCAAGCAGACCTTTCTCGTCATATCCAAATCATATGAACGCATCTCGCAGTCACATCATACTCATCACGTAGCCATCCAGCCATCACTTCCACTAATAGGGACACTACCAAACATATAAATCCAAAAGCACCCGCTCACACAATCAACACCTCAATGCTCAAGCTACAGGCAAAGCCAGGCCCTAAGTCCTCCAGACAGGCCCAACTTCAACACACAGAAACCACATCTCGCCTCTCGTTTAGGGAATCACAGGCCATCGATGTACAGCTGATACCGAGCGCTCATGCGCGCCTACGAACGCGTGGAAAGAATTTCAAAGAGTTACATTTCAAGCTGAATCAATGCAGCACGATAAGAATTAAAAAATGTGGGATTTCCTTAAGGTTCTGCAGCCTCTCGAAGATAAGTACAGACGTCTCCGTACCGATCCGCGAGACTCTACTAAACCTACTCATGACTCGTGAGACCTATGTAACCTAGGCTCTGATACCAACTTGTCACGACCCAAAACTAACCCTGTCGTGATGGCGCCTAACTTGGTACTAGGCAAGCCGACACACTACCAAAACCCTTCAACATTTTCATTTTTAAGACAAAACCAAAGCTATTGAACAATAAACCTACGTAAGGAATTTAAATCAAACAACAGTGCGGAAGAAAGCCCGACATCGGGATGTCACTAGTCATGAGCATCTACTACAACCGTCTGACCACATCAAGACTAACATAGCTTAGAAATTACTGAATACAACCAATGGAGGATAAGGAGGGAGAAAAGCGGGGCTGTGATCGCCAGGCAGCTACCTTGCTAACTCCGATGGACCTAAAACTGAGTAATCAACACCCTCTACCGAGTTCAGAAATATCTGGATTTGCACACATGGTGCAGGGAGTAATGTGAGTATGCAAGCTCAGTAAGTAATAAAGGTAAATAAAGAATGAGTATTAGTGACGGGCAATAAAACATATATAGAGTGAAATCTCAGTAGAATACATAATCATCCCCTTGGGCAAAACTCACTCGTATACAGCCCCTCGGGCAACATATATCACAAAGAGCGCCTCGGGAAAACATCAATCATAAACAGCCCCTCGTGCATACCTCACAATCACTCGTAAACAGCCCCTCGAGTACAACATGAATCAACAACAGTCCCTCGGGCAAAACATCATATCAGTCACTCAGGGCACCCGCGCTCACTGGGGGTGTTCAGACTCCGGAGGGCTCCTGCAGCCCAAGCGCTCATAACAAGCCACCTCGTGGCATAAATCAATCAGGCCCTCAGCCTCATAAAAAGCTACCTCGTGGCATATATTAATAAGGCTCGCGGCCTCACAAAAATCATGAATCAATAACAAGATGCTGCGGCGTGCAGCCCGATCCCATAATATCCTCACAACATATGCCCTCGGCCTTACTCAGTCAGAAACCCCTCAAGCCACTCGGGCTATCAATAAAAAAGGGTGCTTGGCTAATATCATTTTATGCATCAAATCAGAGTTAATAAGACTGAGTTATGAAATCAGTAAACGATAGCATGACTGAGTGCAGATATTAAATCAAAATAGTGATGAATAGTAGTAAAAAGACCCTATGGGTCTAAACAGCTTAGGCACAAGGCCCAAATATGGCATTCAGCCCAAGTTGTAAAAATTCTTTCTAAATCACATAAGTCTCATATAGTTTCAGTCAAATACGAAACTATATAGTTGCTACGGGATGGACCAAGTCGCAATCCCCAACAGTGCATGCCCAAATGCTAGTCACCTAGCATGTGCGTCACCTCAAAATAGTAAAACAATGTGAAATCCGGGGTTTCACATGCTCAGGACTAGATTTACAATCAGTACTTACTCAAACTGGTCAAAACTCTACACCTTGATGCTCTTTCCCCTCGACTCGGCCTCCACTTGCTCTGAATCTATTCATAACCATAACAATACCTTCAATATACGCTAATGGAATTAATTCCACCAGAATAACTATCAAATTAGGCACAAACCCTAAAATCCAGTCAAAACCCGGCCATCGGGCCCACGTCTCCAAATCCGACAAAAATTACTAAACATGAAAGCCCATTCACTCACGAGTCCACACATATAAAATTTATCAAAATTCAAACTCATTTGGTCACTCAAATCCTCAAGAATCCACTCTCCAATTTCAAGCCCTAAATTCCCAAATTTCTAGGTCAACTTCTCAATTAGATGATGAATAAAATCATATATTCATGAATTTTAAACTATTATGGGTTAGAATCACTTACCCCAATGTTTCTCCTTCAAATCCCTTGAAAAATCGCCTCTCTCCCGAGTTCCTCAAGCCTAAAATCGAAAAATGAAGAAAAAACCTCGAGCTGGTGTTTTCTGCCTAGCAAAACCGCACCTGCTGTCAAATTCCCGCTTCTGCGGCATCGCACCTGTGGAATTTCTCTCACAGGTGCAGAACTCACTTACTGCACCTTATCCTCATCTGCGGCCCCAAAATCACACTTGCGACCTCGCAGATGCGGCCAGTCCTTCGTATCAGTGGTCCAGCCCTGGCCTTCCATTTCCGCATCTGTGGTCCTCTTAGCACACATGCTGCCTCGTACCTGCGTTTCCCACTCTGCAGGTGCGGAAACATCAGAAGCAGCAGCTTTCGCTGCATTATTCCTCTTCCAAACTCTCCGTTAACCATCTGAAATCATCTTGGGGACCTCAACCTATAATACAAACAACTCACATAACACCATTCAAACTTATCGAAACCTTCGGAGCACTCAAAACAATATCAAAACACCAAATCACATTCCGGATTCAAGCCTAAGAACTTCCAAACTTCCAAAGTCCGCAAACGATGCCGAAACCTACCAAATCACCTCGGAATGACCTGAAATTTTGCACACACGTCACAAATGACACTACGAACCTACTCCAATTTCCAGAATTCCATTCCAACCCCGATATGAAAATTTCTACTCCCGATCAGGAAATGCCAAATTTCCAATTTGCCAATTCAAGTCTAATACTACCACGGACCTCCATCACATTCCAGACGCGCTCCCAAGTCTAAAATTACCTAACGGAGCAAAACAAATCATAAAAAATCCAAAATCGAGATGGAATACTAAAAATTCAAAACTTGGTCAAACCTTTCAAATTTAAAGTTTCAAGCTAAGAATCATTCTTCCATATTTGTTTCGATTAACCTGAAAACCAAACCGACGATTTACATAAGTTATAATACATCATACAGGGCTAGTCATGCCTGAGAACATGTGAGTGAAGTGCAAATGCTCAAAAGGACCGGTCGGATCGTTACAGATAGTAACTCCTTGTTCTAATCTTTGTTTAGTATAATTCCCTTAGCATTTAAACACTGTCAGTGATTTCTTTTAGTCTTTGTTTGAGAATTTTCTATATGGATATGTATACAATGTTGTTATTCTAATGACCTTCTCTTTTTGGGCATGTACAAATAATTTGGGCATGTTGAGTTCTTTGAGAACTCAAGCCCAAGTCCAGCTTTACTATGGTCCAAGGGTCTGCCGTCGCTCGTCATTGTTATTGTTGGGCCTGCCTTTTAAGGCCCAAACCTCCCAGAGTCACTCCTCTTCTTTTATCTCCTTACTTATTGTTTTGTCATTCTTCAGTCACATTATGTCAATGCTCATTTCCATGTTCCTATTGTTATGTCTCATTATGTTTATGACAAGTATATATTGGATTGAATTTTTATCCCTATCTTTTATTTCATAGAATGACGAAGGCAAGATTTAAAGAACTTAGGATTAAAAAGAAGTCTTAGTTAGCAATTAATTCTATAATGACTAATCACGAGCTTGTTATTAATTCATTATGCCTTTCTAACCTTCTCCATAAGGATTTTGAAGTCTAAAGGTTTAACAAAGGTCACAACCCTCTTTTCAAAGAAAACAACAGAATTGTCGTGATTTTTTCTAATAGGAATCGATTGTTTCGAAAGATTAAGGTATTCTACTTCCAAACAAAGGTATATCTCAAGATTATTTTCAAAAAACTTTTACCACATTAGAATGACATGAACCTCCATGATTTAGAAAATAAAGTGATTTAACTTGGCCTTCATTTTTTACATGTATACAAACATTTCCATCTTTCGAAGTTCTTTTTAAACTTCTATATACTAACATTAATTTCCTAAAGGCTTTTCTTTATATCCAACTTCTTTAAACCATATTTTCATTTTATAGATAGTATGTTCTAATATATGGTAAGATATACCCTTAGAACACTAAGGCATAGTACAAATAATTAGTTTTGAATCTAGTCTAGGTCCTCTGGAGCTGCCTCAGGTAGATATTAAGGGGTGTCAAACACTTTCTCCTTGGAAGAACAAGAACCCTTACCCATAATCTCACCGATTAGCAGATCGATAAATAATATAACTTTAGTAATTAAATAGGTACTGTCGCGCCTTTTTTTTCCTCCGCGGAGAAAGTCCGGGTTTCGACATTCACGGGGGAACAACCGTTTCCTTTTTGGAATTGGGTATTTGAAGAGTCGTCACCTAACGCATTACGGTGCGTTAGGCATTTAGAGCGATTAACTCTTGGATTGGTTTGCATTACCAGAGATTTAGGGTAAGGGCTCGAAATAACCTTGAGGAGAAGGTGTTAGGCACCCCTCGCGGTCCACAACGGTGGGTCCCGACCGAACTTAACTCATGAATTAGTCAAACAAATAGTTTTTGAACACATAATTGCAAGTAAGAGCAGGTTGGATATTGTATGACTCAGATAATAGACAAAGATTTGAACAAGTTGTATACATATAAAACAAGATTTTAAACAGAAGGGATTTGGGAAAGGAGGGTCCTAGGTTGGTTAGCCTACAGGATCACCCCACATAATGTCCGGTAAACACTCCTCAATGAGGGGCTACACGTGACACTAGAGCGTAGTCATCATATCCCATATCTACCCTTCCCACCCCCCTTAGTGGTTATTAAAGCGAGTGTTGGTTAGCGATCTCTATTGCGTGCTGTTATCCGTCCCTTCTTAATGGTCCTGGAGTAAATTTACGACCTCTACCTATAGGCAGTTCTAGACAGACCCCTAAAGTTTAAAGGAGAAAATACTAAGGCGATAGGCAAGAACAAATAGGACATTAGCACATACGACAGAGAAAAAGCAATTAGAGGCTCAAGTTTATCTCCAAAAATAACGCACATAAGCAGCACGACTCAAAAACAAATAAGGGTCGTATTGTTAAACGCTATCTTAAGACATGATGTCTAAGTGAATATCAAGACATAGAAGATAGGCGGTTTGTTTTATAAACTCAGAAGTAATGGCGCTATCAGTTTGCCTATGATTTTAAGCCTGTTAAATTAGAACAACATTAAGTAGTAGAAACAGTTTCAGAGTTGTATGATTCGAAAACGCCCTATAGGCTTGCCTACACGCTGAATAGTGGTGTCCTAAGAGCATGATAACTACGTTTGATATAGTAAAGCAATGGGCAGATTTTAAAATAGACTGTTGAGTTCCTATAGGCAGGCTTTCTAATAGTAAATTAGAGCAATACTCGAAAGATTCATTTTAGGAAAAACAAACCACTAATTAGACCAGTTTCGAAGTGAACTAATGACGAACTGGATTGACTTATTTAAACTAAACGGATTTTTAGATCTATATGCAGAATTTCTGATGTTGTTCCCTATGATATCTAGTTGTTTATAAACTTATAGGCATGATTTCTAGTAGAAATAAATGTAAACAACCATTGGGATAGAAACTTGAACTTGATTACATGCTTAAGTATGATATCTATTTGTGAAGTTGATTGTAAAACCTATAGGCATGATGTCTAGCATAGTGAGGCAAACATAGCAAATATATGAAATCCTACATGCATGGTTTCTAATATAGTAGGGCATACATAGCGAATATGAGGTCATATAGGCATGGTTTCTACCTATATTACCCAACAAATATGTAACTACTCACCCTTTTACTAATCACCCCAATATTTGCTTACAAATTATTACAAACCAGATGAATGAATTACATAGATAAAGAAAATGAAGAAGTTACACTACAGGGAGCCTGAAGCAGGACCAAGTGATTTCCCCAAACCTCCAATAGCCTCAAATGCCAATTTTATAAACAATATCATTGTCTAGGTGCGTCAGAGTTCCCTAAGGATCTCAAGGATCCTGGGCAGTGCTTACTCCTAGACTTTGTAACCAAATTGAGTAAGTGCAGTGTGGAAGGGCCAGCCTCAGTGTGCCAGAGGTCAGAGGGTTCTCAAAAGGATCCCAAGGCAGTACACACACTGGAGGGGGCAGAACCTGTGCTTGACATAGTTTGAAAGAGTTTCTATAGGAAAACAATGTAAAAAAGACTTAGTTGAAATAACTTTGTAAGCAAGAGAGTTGTTGGAAAACAACTTTTGAAAACAGTGGTATAATTAAACAAACAGCAGGCCAGTCAAACAAGTTCAGCAATACTCAAATAATAGTCCTTCATAAAGGGGAATAGGAATTGGGGACACATAGAGCATATAGTATCAGGAGCATCGCAGTTCTTGTGGGGTTTAAGGGATTATGGGATAGCTATTGGTACCAATATAGTAAGAGTTTCAGAAATAATCATAGAATCATCCTTTTAATGTGACAGATCAGCTTGCACATCAAAACTGGATAACAAGTAGACAAGCATTCATAGTAAGGTAGAGTCATGTTGAGACAGACTACTAGGGGAGGGGGTAGAACATGTTCGGAAAAGCCCTAAGAAGGTTAGACTAGCATGCTAGATGAAGCAGTAATGTAAACATGTCAATTGCATGTTGAACAACAGAACCATAGATAGAAACAAACTAGAAACATGATAAACTGAAGTAGTAAAAGAAACATATTGGTTTTGAGACTTGAATTGAAATCAGAATATACCAGTAGAGAGATGGTAAACACAAAGTGAGGAATAGGAAAGCACAATAGTTAACCTTGGCTTGCAGCCGGCTAACTCGGAATGATAGCAAGTAACCAAAGAGGGAGCAGAAAAGTTTTGAGTGTGAGAAAGCTTTTTTTTTTAACCAATGTGTTCCTATGTTTGTGTTAATGAGAGAGAATATATATATATATAATAGTTCGAAACTAGGTAAAATAAGGCAAGAATCACAATACTATAGTAATTATGAAACTCAGAACCAATTAGACCAAAATCAGTACAAGTACTCCCTTAATTTAAGGGAATCAGTTCAAACGGTAAGAACAAGTAACAAATAAGGAAAGAAATCAATGTATGACCAATAAGGAAAGATTTCAAATATAGTAAGTATACGATAAACAATTAGGGCTAAGTTCAGAAAAACTCTAATTAAGGAGATAGTCAGTAAGAATAAAGTACCAATGAAGATAAGGTAGGCGACTCAATCAAATTGAATAGAAAGGGTAGGAATCGAAGGTTTAAAGGAAGGTCTTCCAATCAAACCATGAAACAGGGGATCCAGAATCAATCAAAGAGAAAGTCATGAGTTAGTGTTTAGCATATAAATAGAGTAAGATAAGAATAACCAGACATAGCAAGCAAAGAGGCAAGTCTTGAACAGTCAAGATGAACAAAAACACATAGAGTGGATGTAAGCTAGGATAAGAAACTCAGTAGAAACATATTCGAGGCGAGATAGTCATAGAAACTCAAACGAGAACCGGCCAGTCACAAAAATGAAACGAAGAAACCTAGAAAATTAGGGCTTTCAACATAGACGAGTTAAAGATGTAGTAAAATCATAGAATCAGTCAGAGTACACAAGAAATAGAAGTTTAAACACAAAGAATCAGTTAAACAAGGTTTTAAAAGAAGTTTTGAAACCCTAATTTTAGAAGAAGGTGAAAAACACTTGAAATCAATGATTATTGTAAAGAGTTCCAAGGACAGTGTAAAATATTAAAGAAACAAACTCAAATCGGATCTGTACAGATCTAGGAGGTATTGAAAGGAAATTAGGGTTTTGAAAGAAACCCATATATAGATGAAGAACATGCTTAGAAAACCCAAGGATCGTTGCAAATACAGGGTGATTTTTCTTGAAATCACAATGGAGTAGCCAAGAAAAGGCAAGTGACGAACCCTAGATGCAAGTTGGCATGGCCCTGGGCCCTTGAAGACCTTAGAGAAGGCAAGCATGGCATGAGAGAAGCCACTGGAGGTTCAAGAGACGATGAGAGGTCACCGGAGATAGCCAGAGATGGGAAGTTGGCGGTTGAAGACTAGGTTAGGTTGCGAGTGTTTTGAGAGAGGATAGGATCTTAGGTTGGCGGATGTGGGGAAACGGTAAGGGTTGGGGGGTCGTTTGGAATAAAAAAGGCAAGACTGAACAAGGGCCGTTGATCTTTCAGATCAACGTCTAGGATTTGACGGGTTTTGGGTCGGGTAGGTGCATTTAGGGCCTGGGTCGGGTTATTTAATTCGAAATTGGGCTGGGGTATTGGGTTTAATTGAGGCTAAAATTGAAATGCAATTTGGCTAGATTTTAAATAGCCAATTTATCCCCATATAATTTGTAATAAATAATAGACAATTTCTAAAAAATAATTTCGTGTACTAAAATGATTTAAAAGAGATATTTAACGTTTTAAAAAAATATATAGAAGATCAATTTTATGCATATAAATGTAATTAGACATTAACAGGGCTAATATTGCAATTATATGCAAATTAGCTTTAAAAATGTAAAATGCAATAATAAAAATGCACTAAAAATATTTTAACAATATTTGGCATAAATATAGATTTTAGATGACTAAATTACCATAACAAAGATTTGAGGGATAATTATTGTGGATTTTATGAGTAAAAGGGGAGGAAATAAATCAATTTAAAATTATAGAAAAATTACAAAAACCTTGTGCATGCTTATATATGCATATATATGGTATTTTGAAAGTATATATGCATAATAAAAATATATAGGCAAAAATTGGGTATCAACAGCTGGCCCTCTTTACCCGGGAAGGATGAAAGAGTTTTCGGGTAAAGAAATGATGGCCAATTTTGACCGGCAGGATGCTTTGGATCATTGCAAGAATGGACACAAGGTGCCGAAGCGGCTATGGTGAGCGGTAAAAGCTCGGGGTAGTTGAAGGAACTGGAGCGAGATCGCTCCTGCTAGGATAGCGGTTGCTTACTAGTTACCTGCGGATAAAAGATGCTACAAACATGTATTTGTGAAAATTTAAACATGATCAAAATTCCCTTTGGACCATGAAGGTTGTCATCGGACGGTTAAAGATGACGTCCTCAAACCATGAAGTCCTGGGCCATGAATTATTTAGTGAGGGATTCGCAGGCCATGAAATGATGTTCTCGGGCCATGAAGACGGTGACTCCGAACCATGACGCATTTGAATAATGATATGCAAATTTGAGAGATCCTCAGGCCATAGCATGGTGTCTTCCGGGCATGAGGATGATGCGTTTAGACTATGATGCCTATGGATAGGTTGGCGATTTTCAGCCCATGATATGCAATTGTCATGATGTCATCAAGATAATGCTTAGTCTTGTAAAATGGAGGACAGAGCTCAGCCCTAATTGAAAAGCGAATAAAGAGTTCTTAGAAATAGAGCAATATTCGTGCAAAGAGGGACATTGCTTAGTCCCATGCAGATGGGGAGGCAAGGATTAGCCTCATGAAAGTGGGGAGGTAGGGATTAGCCTCATGCAAATAGGGAGGCACGGATTAGCCTCATGCAAGTATGGAGTCAAGGATTAGACTCATGCGACTAGGGAGGCATGGATTAGCCTCATGCAAGTATGGAGTCAAGGATTAGACTCATGCGAATAGGGAGGCAAGGATTAGCCTTATGCAAGTATGGAGTCAAGGATTAGACTCATGCAAATAGGGAGGCAGGGATTAACCTCATGGAAGTTTGGAGTCAAGGATTAGACTCATGCAAATAGAGAGGCAAGGATTAGACTCATGCAAGTATAGAGTCAAAGATTAGACTCATGCAACTAGGGAGGCAGGGATTAGCCTCATGCAATTATGGAGTCAAGGATTAGACTCATGCGAATAGGGAGGCAAGGATTAGCCTTATGCAAGTATGGAGTCAAGGATTAGACTCATGCAAATAGGGAGGCGGGGATTAGCCTCATGCAAGTATGGAGTCAAGGATTAGACTCATGTAAATAGAGAGGTAGGGATTAGCCTCATGCAAGTATGGGGAGGCAAGGATTAGCCTCATGCAAATATGGAGGCAAGGATTAGCCTCATGCAAATGGGGAGGCAAGGATTAGCCTCATGCAAATATGAGGGACAGGGATTAGTCCCATGCAAAGAGCGAGTAGCAAATAAGAGTAGTGTATGTCTTAGCTGGAGATATATTCAGTGTCTGATGGCCGGATGGATAGTGAATTTGCTTTGTGTATATATGTTTGCGAGCATAATCGCTATGTCAAATGTGCCTTCGTTCAAAGAAAAGTTGTAAGTTTTGTGGGGGGAGGTTGGTTCGTGCATCTGTCCGCTGGCCTTTCTTTGCTCCACCCTAGAAGCCCCTTTTGAGTTCCCCTAGGTAACACCTGACTGTTATGGAAATAAAGTTTTCGAAAATATGCAATTATTGATAAAAATAGAGTCATTTTAAAAACGTGTTGATATATCAAGTAGTTTTGGATGAACCAGTGACTGTAACACATCTCAAAGGCATTGCAGCTCTCTTATGGAATTTTGAAGGTCCTCCTCAAAATTCTGCCCTAGTTCGGTAGATGATCTTTTCACCGTTGGCGGATGATAGGCCTTGCTGAACCTTCTTAGGAATTTTGAGAATCGGCCCCGGTTTCTTAACCAATTTCTGATTTTCTAGCATGCGCTGGCGTCGGCTGGACTTGCTCCGAAATTTTGAGGGTCCTCCTCAAACTTCTGCCCCAGTTTCTGATCTTGGGGGGCAATGGAAATTTTATTATGATATGACCGAACCAATGAGGCTGCCTACGTATCCCCTCTTAAACGTGAATCAGGTCAAGCGTAGTTCAATTACATCAAATAAAGAAATGTAAATAATCTAAGCATAATATCTTTTGACTACGTCTGAATTGATTGGTTTTGGTCAGATTTCTCCATCCATTTCTGCAAGTATGAGTGTGTTACAACCCATATTCACATACGTTAGTTCATGCCATAAGGTCGTCGACGTCAATCCATGAAGAGATTATCTTTGAGATGATAAGAGATTAATCCTATTGGTCTTAAATGATACAAAGGTGTATAAGGGTGGTTAACAAGTATTAGAAGTTAAACGAATCAAGGATGTTGTCAGCCGTATTTTTGGGTAAACCTAGGGGTGCTTAATACTCTCAAGAGGTCGTATTTTAAGGTATATGAATCATAAAATATCCGTATCATAGTCTTGAAGTCAAACGAGTTATGAAACAAAAGTCGACAAGAGTTGTTGCAACTTAAGTTCATAGTTTTACTTAAACTTTAGGTCAAATGTTATTAAGCTTTTCTCCCAATATACTTGGAATTACGGGGTTATCTACCCACCAAATTGAAGATCTATGAGTCTAGTTTCCAACGCATTAAACCTTTTATCAATACGACATTGGAGTAGAGAGATATAGACATTTTTGCGAGACTGCACAAGCTGCTAGGTGACAAGTAGGTGGGTCACCTACTTGGTTAAATGATTGCCCAAAAAGAGGCAATTTCGGGTCAGACAAAGAGCCCATTAAAATCCCTCATTATATTTCACAAATAACCAGACCTAAACCCCTGCAAACTTCCTCCCAAAAATTATCCACAAACCCTAATTGATTTTCCCTCTCTTTCAAGTTCAAATTGGGGGTAAACCCTAGAGTTTGAAGAACCAAGATAAGGGCTGAGTTATCCAACAAGTAAGGTGAGTTTACTGCTATCTTTCATACATTTATTCTGCTATGAATTCATGGTAATTCGTTCTATACATGTAAGAACTCACGGGACGGTGATCGGAAGCCGTGAGTTCGAGTTATTCACTTGTAGCGGACTGTTTTTTGGACTGTTTTGTGTTGCTGTTGTGCTGCGTGTTTTACTACTGTTTTGTGAAGTTTTGGAGGAGGAAGGGTGTGGAGAAACACCATATAGATGTAGGGTTGTGGTCTGGTAGTTCTTCGTAACATTTCCGGGTCGTTTGACACGACTACGGTGGCCGTCGTATGTATGAAGTGATTTGGTTGTGCGTGGACTGTTTTGGGAGGCTCAATATGATTATTATTGATGTTGTTTGGGCTGTTTGGTGATTGTTTTGAATTGTGTGAAGTCATATATATAGGGGAGGTGCTGTCCGTTTCATCGTAAAATAGGTTGTGGTCGATACATAATAGTTATGACGCTTGAATGGTAACTATAGTATCGTTTCTCTTATTGTAGACTAAGGAGTCGTGAAAATTGCATAGCTTGAGATTGGGGCAGTATATACAAGGTATGTGAGGCTATCCCTTTCCTTCCTTTGCACGACTCCGATTGTACATAATGTAATGAACGAGCTTCCAAAGATACTCTACTCTTAGAAGCTAGCAGTACTTACATTGTTTCCCCTCTTATGGAACGATTGATGTTGATGTTGCTTCTCTTATTCTTATGTTATCAATGATATTGGTACTTCCTGATTCTTATAAGGTTCATGGTGAAGAGTTAGTCCTAATAACGTGTACAGAGGATACCGACCTTACGTCACTCCGAAAGGTTTAGAACGTGTGTCCATGAGTCGAGCATGCATTATATATATGTATCTATTTTACTCTACCGAGGCGCGCTATAGTCGGCCGGGTACGGCACCTATTGTGCAACCACTGATCAGTTGGGTTTTACCGAGCTCCACGTGGCCGGGTACATTTTTACCGAGCCTATTACGGCCGGGTACGATATGATGATGATGATGCCCACAGAGGCGTATGTTTTAAAAGTTTATGTATATATACATATGTATCACGCATTTCATGTCAGTAGCCCTTAGAGGTACCCAGATGTTACAGGTTGTTTACTCTCTATCCATGCTTACATTACTGTTCGTACTTATGGTTCCCTGCCTTACATACTCAGTACTTTATTCGTACTGACGTCCTTTTATTTGTGGACGCTGCATGTCGTGCTGCAGGTCCTGATAGACAGGCAGGCGCAGCTCCCCTACCATAGTAGGCTGTCCAGTTCAGCGGTGATTGGCGAGATCCCTTCTTCGGACTTGCCTTGGTCTTGGTATGCATTTTTGTTATAGATATTATGGGTATGTCGGGGCCCTGTTCCGGCTATGTTGCAACACTTATGTTCCTTTAGAGGCTCATAGACAGGTGTCGACTCATGTATAGTTTGGTAGGCCTTGTCGGCTGGTTTTTGTTGTATAGTCTCTCATGGTAGTGTGGTAGCTCGTACCTTATATATAGTTTCTTGATTGTCTAGTCATCCCATGTTATGTATGTTCATGCCATCATATTTTATTGTTGGTTGTCCATGATCCATGTCTACCATTTATATTGATCTCGTCAGCCCTAAAAGATAATAAAGAAGGTTAGATAAAATGTATGTTGGTACTCGATAAGTATGGCCGGGTGCTAGTCATGGCCCTCCAGTTTGGGTCGTGACAGAGTGCCCCTCTTGTCGCACCCTGTGAACCAGGTACGGGCCTTGCCAATTGGGAGAGAATTTCCCTTTGGCTTCATCTTGATGTGGGAAGATCTTCTTCAGCACCAGCTGTCCTGGTGCAAATTGCCTTGGTTTGACTCTTTTATTGAAAGCTCTGGACAGAAGAGTTCATCCTCTTCCCATTGATAAGGGCCAATTGTTCATAGCGAATCCTTATCCATTTTGAATCGCTGAGTTCAGCTTCCTGTATTATTCTTAAAGAAGGAATCTCTACCTCGGCTGGGATGACAGCTTCGGTACCGTAACCAGCATGTAGGGAGTTGCTCCGATTGATGGGCGAACCGTGGTGCGGTACCCCAGTTGAGCAAAGGGTAACTTCTCATGCCATTGTTTGTGGTTCTCTACCATTTTCCTTAGTATCCTCTTAATGTTTTTGTTGGCGGCTTCTACGGCTCCATTCATCTGACGCCTGTAGGCTGTGGAATTTTTGTGCTTGATTTTGAAAGCTTTGCACATAGCTTTCATTAGATCACTGTTGAGATTGGCGGCGTTGTCAGTAATAATGGACTCGGGAACTCTGAATCGGCAGACAATACGATCATTGGCAAAATCTGCGATGACTTTCTTGGTTATAGCTTTGTAAGATGCAGCTTCTACCTATTTTGTGAAATAATCAATGGCTACCAAAATAAACCTGTGTCCATTTGAAGCAGTGGGCTCAATTGGACCAATAACATCCATTCCCCAGGCGGCGAATGGCCAAGGTGAACTTGTTGCATTGAGCTCGTTTGGAGGCACTTTTATCATATCGGCATGCACTTGACATTGAAAGCATTTGCAGACATACTGGATGCAATCTGTCTCCATGGTCATCCAAAAGTAACCTGCCCTGAGTATCTTCTTAGCCAAGATGAAACCATTCATGTGCGGGCCACAGGTCCCGGCATGCACATCCTCAAGTAGCTTAGAAGCTTCCTTTGCATCGACATACCTTAGTAAACGCAAATCAGGAGCTCTTTCTGTACAAGTATCCTCCGCTGTGGAAGAAGTGATTTGACAATCTCCGGAGTGCTCATTTCTGAGTGTGATTTCCATGCTCCGGGTATTCTCCTTTTGATAAGTACTCTTTTATGTCATGGAACCAAGGCTTTCCATCTGCATCCTCCTCAACATGAGCATAATATGCCGGCTAATTATGGATCCTCACCGGAATGGGATTAATGTAATTTTTATCTGGAAGTTCTACCATAGATGAAAAGGTAGCCAATGCATCAGCAAATTCATTCTGAATTCTGGGCACATGTCAGAATTCTATCTTTGTAAACCTCTTTCTCAATTCCTGCACATGGTGTAGATATGGAAATATCTTGGAATTCTTGGTGGCCCACTCTCCTTGTACTTGGTGCACATGCAAATCTGAATCACCGATCACCAGCAACTCCTGAACGTTCATGTCGACTGCCATGTTGAGCGCTAGTATGCAGGCTTCATACTCTGCCATAGTGTTGGTGCAGGGAAATCTGAGTTTAGCAGATACCGGATAATGCTGACCCGTTTCTAATACCAAGACTGCTCCAATGCCTACTCCTTTGAAATTTGCAGCCCCGTCAAAGAACATCCTCCATCCGTCATATGCTTCGGTAATGTCTTCTCCTACGAATGATACTTCTTCATCATGAAAATATGTTTTCAAAGGTTCGTATTCTCCTGCTACCGGATTTTCAGCAAGATGATCTGCCAATGCTTGTCCTTTGACCGCCTTTTGAGTTATATAGACGATATCGAACTCACTTAGTAGTATTTGCCAGTTAGCCAACTTCCC
This sequence comes from Nicotiana attenuata, assembly GCF_001879085.1. NCBI lineage: Eukaryota > Viridiplantae > Streptophyta > Magnoliopsida > Solanales > Solanaceae > Nicotiana > Nicotiana attenuata. The sequence continues at coordinate 61,860 of NW_017675315.1, forward strand.
GATAGGCATGGGCTTCTGAAATATGTACTTCAGAGGGTCCATTCTGGATATGAGGTATGTAGTGTAGGCACAAAAGTAATGCCTTAATTTCTGGGTTGTCCAGGTCAAAGCACAGCAAGTGCGTTCAAGAAGAGAATATCGTGCTTCATAAGGTGTGAACTTCTTACTCAAGTAATATATGGCTTGCTCCTTTCTTCCTGTCTCGTCATGTTATCCCAAAACACATCCGAAAGCTCCATCTAATACAGATACATAGAGTAGCAAAGGTCATCCTGGTTCTGGCGGGACCAGAACTGGTAGTGTGGACAGGTACTCCTTGATCTTATCAAAAGCTTTCTGACAATCCTTCGTCCAGCTTGTTTTGGCATCCTTCCTCAGCATCTTGAAGATGGGTTCACATATGACTGTGGACTGTGCTATGAAGCGACTGATATAGTTGAGACATCCTAGGAAGCTCATCACATCCTTTTTGCTCTTGGGTGGTGGTAGCTCCTAAATAGCCTTGACTTTAGACGGATCCAATTCGATCCCTCGACGACTGACGATGAATCCCAGTAACTTTCCAGCGGGAACCCCAAATGCACACTTTGCGGGGTTCAATTTCAAATTGTACCGCCTTATCCTGTCAAAGAACTTTCTTAGATCCGCTATATGATCTGCGGCCTTCTTGGATTTGATAATGACATCGTCCACATACACCTCTATTTCTTTGTGTATCATATCATGGAAGATGGTTGTCATGGCTCTCATGTAAGTGGCCCCAGCATTCTTCATACCGAATGGCATCATCTTGTAACAGTATACACCCCATGGTGTGATGAAAGCTATCTTCTATGCATCTTCTTTATCCATCCAAATCTGGTGATAACCTGCGAAGCAATCTACAAAGGATTGGAGTTCATGCCTGGCGTAATTATCGATCAGGATGTGTGTATTCGGCAATGGGAAGTCCTTGGGACTTGCTCTATTCAAATCCCAATAGTCAACACATATCCTGACCTTCCCGTCCTTCTTCGGAACTGGCACAATGTTAGCTAACCAGGTTGGATATTCAACCACCCTGAGAACTTTGGCTTTGATCTGCTTGGTAACTTCCTCCTTGATTTTCAGGCTCATGTCTGGTTTTAACTTTCTGAGTTTCTGTTTTACTGGCGGACACATGGGATTAGTGGTCAACTTGTGAGCCACTATGGATGTGCTCAAACTGGTCATGTCATCATATGACCATGTGAAGATGTCCTCATACTCTTTTAGGAAATGAATGTACTCTTTCTTCTCTGTTGGTGATATGTGAATGCTGATGCGGGTCTCCTTGACGGTCTCGGCGTCTCCCAAATTTACTACTTCGATCTCGTCTAGATTGGACTTAGGCTTATTCTCAAAATTTTCAACCTCCCTGACAATTTCCTCGGGTATCTCATCTTCTTCCTCTGAATCACTATTCTCATGTTGTGTTGCCTCATTACATGTCACAGTCACTGGTTCATCAGGTAAAGTAATAATAATGCTGTAGAAAGGAAAAATGTAAAGATAGTAGTGAATAATAGAGCAAATGCATTCGATTAAAACTTGAAAAATTGTCTAGCCAAAGTATGGCTCGATGAATCGAGCATTTATTTTGAAACAAGTAAAACTTAAAACAAAATTACGAGAAATCTTAAATGCCTAGAATGGCTTATAGAAGTAAATTCTGCCAAGCTACCCAGGGACTCGGCGGGCTCGGGATGGTGTGGCGGTCCAGTTCCTGAGAACAGCTCCCTTCTTCACAGTCTGGATAGTGAGGCCTTCTTCCTCCTCCTCCTCAATTATGGCACCGCAGTCCATGTCCTTATCTTCCAAGAACAAATTCTTCAACCCAGCTAGTGCTTCTTCTTCTTCAATCCTCATATTGTGTCAGCCTGGTGAAAAGCTTGTTCCAAACGTGGCACTGGCTGCTCAAGAGGGTAATATGGTCCACGCCATGGAGGCGACCAATCATTGTACTCTTTCCATGTATACTGGTATCCTAGCCCAAAGGTGGTACCATGATTTTTAAGCTGTATTGGTATGGTGATAAATTGGAGGTTCTTTCCCAACCCTTTGCCGGGTTCGTATCTAGACCATGCTAGTATGCTTTCCATTTTGTTACTCCACCACTTATCCTTCTCGACGGCATTGAGCCGTTCAATGTGATGATAGGTTTCCCCTCCTAGCCTTCTTCTATGTCCAACGGCCGGGATGGTTTGACTAGTGTAGATGGGGTTACTTCCATCTTCGTAAATGATTACCTCCTGGAGAATCCATTCAAACTCCACGGCTTGATGTAGTGTGGAGGGCAAGGCTCCAGCAGCATGGATCCATGGCCGGCCCAACAGAAGATTATATGAGGCCGGTATGTCAAACACCTGAAATTCAACGTCGAATCAAGTTGGCCCCATCTGCAAGCAAAGGTTGATTTCCCCAATCGTGGCCCTCTAGGACACATCGAAAGCCTTCACATTCATGCTTCCCACCCGTATTTCATGAAAACCTTTGTCCAACCTTTTCAGAGTGTCCAATGGACAAATATTTAGGCTCGAACCTCCATCAACCAAGACCCTAGGAATGAACTTGTCTTCAAATTACATCGTAATATGCAATGCTCGATTGTGATTCAGTCCCTCGAGTGGTAGATCATCTTCGTGGAAGATGATCTTATGACTTTCTAGTACTTTCCCAACCATGTTGGCCATCTCTCCGCAGGTGATGTTATTGGGTACATAGGCCTCGCTCAACACTTTCATTAAGGCGTTCTTGTGTGCCTCTAAATTCTGCAATAGTGACAGGATAGATATCTGAGCAGGGACTTTGTTCAGATGTTCAACAACAGAGTACTCCTTTGCCTATACTTTCCTCCACAGGTCATCTGGTCCGGTCTCAATGATAGGCTGCCTAGTAGTGGCCTCCTTACTTGAACCTCCCAGGTGTTCCAGTGTATAGACTCTTCCGGTTCTAGTCATTCCTTGTGCAGCGTCAGATTCCTCTACCTTGGCCTTCCCTTTTCGCCGAGCCTCGGCAACACAATCCCAGGGTATTGCTTCTGACTTGAATGGGGGTGTGGTTGATACTGTCATAGTGAAAAGTGTGTTCACTTCTACTTCGAATGGAGCGGGGGTGGCTGCGGGCGGAGCCACCTCCACCCCGAATAGAACAGATACAGTTACCTCAACCTCGATTGGTGCCTGAGTCTGAACTACAATAGGAGTAAGTGTGACTGCAACCTTAAAGTCATCGCCTTCTCGAATAAGCCCGATCGACCCCTCAGCGTCCCATTCTTCCTTTGTCTCTATCACATGTAAACCATCACCTCTATTATTAGGGAGGGGGTTGTTGGATCAGGGAGGGGATTGTTGCGGATATTAGGTGCGGCTTCCTTTGCTTGTATGACCTTTTTGTTAATTAGTGTCTGGATCTTATCCTTCAATATTCAGCACTCAGCAGTGGTGTGCCCCTTCATACCGGAATGGTATGCACAAGTTTTGTTCGGATTGACTCATTGGGATGGATTTTCTAGTGCCACAGTGGGAACATGAGTGATGTAACTTACGGCTTTCAACCTTTCATACAGTTGGTCGATGGGCTCAGCAATGGCGGTGTATTGTCTGGGTGGCTTGCGGTCGAAGTTGGGTCTTGGTCTTCGAAAGTTTTGGCGAGTTGGAGGTGATTGGAAGTGGGGTGGTTGGGAGTTATAGGTGTGATGGATAGTGGCTGGTGGGAATATCTAGGAGATGAAGGTTGATATGTAGGCGGTGATGCTTGGTATGTGAGTGGAGGTGTTTGATATGTGGGTGGAGGTGTTTGATATGTGGGTGGAGGTGTCTAATAGGTAAGTGGAGATTTTGGGCCCTGGGCCACCATTACTGCCCCAACATCTCTCTTCTTCGATATGCCACCTGATTGTAGTGCCTTATTCGTGGCTTGCAGTGCCTCGAAGTTCGTTACCATCCCGCTCTTGATTCCTTCTTTGATTCTTTCTCCAAGTTTGATGATGTCCGAGAATTTGTGATTTTCGATAACCATTAACCTCTCATAATATTGTGGATCCTGTGCCCTGACGAAGAATTTATTCATCTGTTCTTCGTCCAAAGAGGGCCTGACCTTGGCAGCGTATTCACGAAAAGTCTCAGTAGGTTTCTTCTTAAGATTCTGAATGTAGAAAACATCTGGTGCGTTTTCTGTGTTGAACCTGAACCGGTCCATGAAATCCTATTCCATGCTTGCCCAATTGGACCATTTCTTGTGATTTTGGCTGATATACCAAGACAAAGCATCCCCAGTAAGGCTCCTCATAAAGAGCTTTATCTGGATCTTTTCATCTTTCCCGACCCCGACAAGCTTGTCACAATAGGTCCTTAGATGAACCCTGGGATCACCTGTGCCATCGAACATTTCGAACTTGGGGGGTTTGTACCCTTCTGGTAGTTTGACGTCCGGTTGTATGCACAGATCTTCATAGTTCAAACCTTCTATTCCTCTGTTGCCTTCGACACCTTGAACTCGGCTTGTTAACTTCTTGAGTTCCTTCAGCCATGTTTTTAATGAGCAGGTCCTTCTCGGAGGATTCCGGTGTATATGAGATTGGTTGGGTAGAGTGAGGTACAATTTCCACATATATAGGGTTGCTTTGATGGGTGTCAGGGACTTGGGTGTAATGATGGTCATTGGTGGAGTTTTGGGGATCGGAAATGGGTTGTGGTGTGTTTTGGGGAGTGTGGTAAGTTGTGGTTGGTGGGTATTGAATTGGTTGATGGTGATGTGCTGGCGGAGTTGGTATCGACAGCGGATTGATGTTTTGGGGTGGAGTTGCGCATTGATTTGGTGCAGTAGGATTTTGTGGTTGTTGGTTTTGTGTGTTCTGAAGAGGTGTCGTGTTCTTTGTGTTTTGCTGATTGACGCCGGGGACATTCAGGGTGAGTGATAAATTCGCCAAGTTGCGAACCTGGTCTAGCTCTCCTTGTAGCTCCAGTTTCTTTTGTTCCAATCTCAGAACTAGATCATTTGGTGCCGGCGCACTCTGACCGTCTGAAGTTTCTGCGTTCTAAACATTCTCCTTTCGAATACCACTTAAGTCATCCATTTTTGTTTTTCCTTTGCCTTTTGTATTGCTTGGAGGAGGAGGTGGTGGAGGGCCTCTAGATCTGGTATGTACGCTGATGGTGCCAGTATGAGTGAACCAACCTAAGAGGATGTGAATAATCGAAAATAAAGAAAAATAAAAAAAAAGTAACAAGTCAGTGGGGATTCAGAAATACTGCAGTATTTAAACACGTATTGCGGGAATGTAAATTTGCGTCCTAATTTGGGAGCCTCGTTGTTCCCGAGGTAGGCCTAGCGACAAATAGATTTGGAGAACTTTAGATGCCAGTGAATGCCTCATTTCATGATATAAAAATAGACGAATCCCAAAACGACACTTAAGATGATAGAAAAAGATAAGTCACTACTGGAACTTGGCCTTATTATATTTTACGAAAGCAAATAAATTTAGCCTATTTGGTTCCAGAAGGACTTTCCTCAGGTTGAATGCTCTTATCGATCAAATCCCCCAGTTCGCGTAGGTTCATCAGTAAGAATGCCTTTGCCAAATGTCCTCCTTCGTTTCCCTCAGCGTTCTGGCAATCGATGACTCTCTTCCTCACTTTTCCTTCCAATTCCATCAGACTGTATTCCAGATATTCTAGCTTTTCGCTAGTCTTGACAACCTCTCTATCCATTCATTGATTTGGTCGCTCGATGGAAGATTCCTCCACCAGTCTAGCAAGAGTGAGGGTATGCTAACCATACCAAATTTGGGGACCTCGTGCCTCATTTCTGCAAAACAAAAGGGTTAGCCCCTTATCCCCCACCAGACTCAACTATTTATACATTCATAATTAGCATATTGGCATTTAGTTCTCCAAATTAATGCAAAGAACATGGTTGTGTCCGTTGGGGTTATGGAAACCTCGGTGGACATTGGATAAGGCTCGTCTTAAAGGATCATTATGCGGACAATATAATAGATCCAACTAGGTTTGACCATGATGCATGCACAATTTTGACCAGAGTAAGGTTACTATGGGGTTTTAGACTAGTACCCTCAACCGGACAACTTGAGGGGGAAGCACGGAACCGTCTACTGCACCGCTGATCGACTGGTTTTACCATAAATAAGCCTTTCCGAATTTAAGGGTAGTAAATAGGAAGAGCGCAACCACTCATTAAAGTGTCGCTATAGGATTTGATACGCACGAGTGGAATATGATGTGGAGCATAATTTGTGCAGCAATTAATAACATGTAGTCAAGTATTTCCACGTAAGGAAAAATAAATACAGCATTTAAATAATTGAAAGACAGTTACATGAAAAGGAAAACAAAGAGACAAGTCAGTTTCAGGGATAAAGAACCATAAATGCTTCAAAGAAAACGACAGTTAAATTCAAATAAGGGAGAAGGGTACGGGATGAAGCATACTTGGACTAATTCATAAAAGATAAGTTCGTTATGTAAGAGCCTAAAAGGTATCCCCAGCAGAGTCGCCATGCTGTCGCGCCCTTTATTTCCTCTGCAGAGAAAGTTCGGGTTTCGACATTCATGGGGGAACAACTCGTTTCCTTCTTAGAATTGGCTATTTGAAGAGTCGCCACCTAATGGATTACGGTGCGTTAGGGCACCTAGAGAGATTAACTCTTAGATTGGTTTGCATTAACAGAGATTTAGGGTAAGGGCTCGAATAACCTTGAGGGGAAGGTGTTAGGCACCCCTCGCGGTCCACACCAGTGGGTCCCGGCCAAGCTTAACTCATGAATTAGTCAAACAAATAGTTTTTAAACACATAATTGCAAGTAAGAGAAGGTTGGATATTGTATGACTCAGATAATAGACAAAGATTTGAACAAGTTTTACACATATAAAACAAGGTTTTAAACAGAAGGGATTTGGGAAAGGAGGGTCCTAGGTTCGTTAGCCTACAGGATCACCCCACACAATGTCCGGTAAACACTCCTCAACGAGGGGATACACGTGACATTAGCGCGTAGTCATCATATCCCATATCTACCATTCCCACCCCTTTAGTGGTTATTAAAGAGAGTGTTGGTTAGCGATATCTATTGCGTTCTGTTACCCGTCCCTTCTTAATGGTCCTGGAGGAAATTTAGGACCTCTACCTATAGGCAGTTCTACACAGACCCCTAAGGTTTAAAGGAGAAAATACAAAGGCGACAGGCAAGAACAATTAGGACCTTAGCACATAAGGCAGAGAAGAAGCAATTAGAGGCTCAAGTTTACCTCCTCAAACAACGCACATAAGCAGCACGACTCAAACACAAATAAGGGCCGTATTGTTAAGCGGTATCCTAAGACATGATGTCTAAGTGCATATCAAGACATAGAAGATAGGCGGTTTGTTTTATAAACTCAGAAGTAATGGCCCTATCAGTTTGCCTACTGTTAAATCAGAACAACACTAAGTAGCAGAAACAGTTTTAGAGTTGCAGGATTTGAAAACGCCCTATAGGCTTGCCTACACGCTGAATAGTGGTGTCCTAAGAGCATGATAAATACATTTGATAAAGTAAAACAATGGGCAGATTTATAAATAGACTCTTGAGTTCCTATAGGCATGCTATAAAATAGTAAATTAGAGCAGTACTCGAAAGAATTCATTTTAGGAAAAACAAACCACTAATTAGACCAGTTTTAAAGTGAACTAATCATGAACTGGATTGACTTATTTAAACTAAAATGATTTTTAGATCTATATGCAGTATTTCTGATGTTGTTCCCTACGATATCTAGTTGTTTATAAACTTATAGGCATGATTTCTAGCAGAAATAAATGTAAACAACCATTGGGACAGAAACTTGAACTTGATTACATGCTTAAGTATGATATCTATTTGTGAAATTGATTGTAAAACCTATAGGCATGATATCTAGCATAGTGAGGCAAACATAGAAAATATATGAAATCCTATAGGCATGGTTTCTAACATAGTAGGGCAGACATAGCGAATAGGAGGTCCTATAGGCATAGTTTCTACCCATATTACCCCACAAATATGTAACTACCCACCCCTTCTACTAATCGCCCCAATATTGATTTACAAATTATTACAAACCAGATGAATGAATTACATAGATAAAAAAAAAGTTTCACTATTGGGAGCCTAAAGCAGGACCAACTGATTTCCCCAAACTTCCAATAGCCTCGAATGCCAATTTCATAGACAATATCATTGTCTAGGTGCGTCAGAGTTCCCTAAGGATCTCAAGGATCCCGGCAGTGCTCACACCTAGACTTTGTAACCAAATTGATTAAGTGCAGTGTGGAAGGGCCAGCCTCAGTCTGCCAGAGTTCAGAGCGTTCTCAAAAGGATTCCAAGGCAGTACACACACTGGAGGGGGCAGACCTAGGGACTTAAGAATAGAGTGAGAGTGCTTGACATAGTTTGAAAGGGTTTCAGTAGGAAAACAGTGTAAAAAATGACTTAGTTGAAATAACTTTGTAAGCAAGAGAGTTGTTGGGAAAATAGCTTTTGAAAATAGTGGTGTAATTAAACAAACAGTAGGTCAGTCAAACAAGTTCAGCAATGCTCAAATAACAGTCCTTCATACATAGGAATGGGAATTGGAGTCACATAGAGCACATAGTATCAGGAACATAGCAGTTCTTAGTGGGGTTTAAGGGTAGTTAGGGAGTAACTATTGGTACCAT
>NW_017675316.1:0-57295 GCF_001879085.1 Nicotiana attenuata
AATATTCTTGTTCGGGATGGACTAAGTCTCAATCCCCAGTCATAACCAATCCCGCACCTACCATGGGGTGCGAGTCACGCCCTACAATAGCGTCACAATGTGATAAGTCGGGGTTTCAAACCCTCAGGCCATCATATACACCAACTACTCACCTCTATCCGGCCGTAGAATGGTCCGCAATGCCTTTTCCTTTCGTATCGACCTCCTCGCGTGTCGAATCTAGTCAAAAATCACAGTGAATACATAAATATGGGTTAAAGAAACATAACCCAATCAAAAATACTCGAAAAGTACTAAAATTCACGAAGTTGGTAAAACCCGAGCCCCGGGCCCACTTCTTGAAAAATTCCAAAAATCACACCAACGGATTCCTCGTCTCGCCACGAGTCCGTACATATAAAGTTTACAGAAAACTGAGCTCAAATGGCCTTTCAAATCCTAAAAATTCGTTTTCAAAAACCAAGCCCTAGTTCTTCACAATTTCTACCCACTTTCATGAATTTGAGTGTTGGTTCTTCCATAAAATGGTGTTTTCTAGTCAAGAGACTTACCTCAAATCAATACCCGTTGAAAACCCTCTTCAAATTACTCAAAAAGCTCTCTTGGCAGAGTAAAAATGTTTTCTTATCTTCTGAAATTCGCGAACATTGATTCATTAAAACCCTTCAGCAATTTTCGCTTCTGTGGTCCCGTAACCGCTTATGCGGGACCGCTTCTGCGGCCATATGACCGCTTATGCGGTTTTTCATTAAATCCTTGGCTTTTCGCTTTTGCGCCCAACCATCCGCTTCTGCGGATCTCACCATTCCGCTTCTGCGGCCTCGTTTTTGCCTATGCGGACCCGCTGAAGCGATACCCTGTTCGCTTTTGCGGAATTACCCCGGTCCCTCATGGACCGCTTATGCGATCTCTTAGCCGCATCTGCGGAACCGCTTCTGCGGCTCCTTTTCCGCAGATGCGGAAATACAAGAAGCCAGGTGCACCAGACCTGCAACAAACATCAAGATTCTCGTTTAACCACCCGAATTCACCCCGAGGCCCTCGGGACCTCAACCAAATGCACAGATATGTGCTATTACTTCATTCGAACTTGCTCGTAACATAAAAACACTATCATAAACACCAAAATCAGCGAATTACCACGGATTCAAGCCTAAGTTAAACTAAAACTTCCGAAACTTGCATTTGATCTAAAACCCGACCTAAACACCTCCGAATGATCTGAAACTTTGCACGCATATCCAAAATCACCTAACGGAGCTAGTGCAACTTTCGGAATTCATTCCGACCCTCGGATCAAAATCTCACCTACCATCCGGAATTCGCCAAAATCCAACCTTAGTCAATTCAAGCCTAATTCTACACCGGAACTCCAAATTCAATTCCAATTGCGCTCCTAAGTCACAAATCATCCCCCGAAACTAGTCGAATCATCGGAAATCCATTCCGAGCCTTCTAACTCATAAGTCAACATTCGGTTGACTTTTCCAAACTAACCTTCTTATAAAGAGACTTATTGTCTCATTTCCAACCGAACTCTATCCGAATTACTTCAAATTCTCCAAACACATATAATGAAACATATAGAAGCATAAAACGGGAAAAACGGGGCGGTAACTCCCGTAACGACGGGTCGGGTCGTTACAATTTGAGGTAGGACTATTGGTGGAGGATGAAGAAATACATAGTTGGGTTTGTAGCTCGGTGTCTCAACTGTCAGCAGGTGAAATATGAGCATCAGAGACCGGGTGGATTGCTTCAGCAGATAGAGATTCTAGAGTGGAAGTGGGAGCGGATCACCATGGATTTCATAGTTGGGCTCCCACGGACTTCGAGGAAGTTCGATGCTATTTGGGTGATTGTGGATGGCCGACCAAGTCCGCGCACTTCATTCCTGTGAGTACTACCTATTCTTCAGAGTGGTTGGCCGAGATTTATATTAGAGAGATTGTACGCCTTCATGGGGTTCCCGTTTCCATCATCTCATACAGAGGCATGTAGTTACATCGCAGATTTGGAGAGCCGTACAACGAGAGTTGGGAACTCAGGTTGAGTTGAGCACACCACTTCACCCTCAGACGGACGGACAGTCGAGCGCACTATTCAGATATTGGAGGACATGTTACGCATTTGTGTCATTGATTTTGGGGGTTCATGGGACCAATTTCTGCCGCTCGCGGAGTTTGCTTAGAACAACTGTTAGAAGTCGAGTATTTAGATGGCTCCATATGAGGCTTTATATGGTGTGTAGATCTCCAGTGGGTTGGATTAAGCCGGGGGAGGCTAGGCTTTTGGGTACAGACTTGGTTCAGGATGCATTGGACAAGGTTAAATTGATTCAGGAGCGGCTTCGCACGGCGCAGTCGAGACAGAAGAGTTATGCTGACAGAAAGGTCTGTGATGTGTCATACATGGTTGGGGAAAAGGTCTTGTTGAAGGTTTCACCCAAGAAGGGTGTTATGAGATTTGGAAAGAACGACAAGTTGAGCCCTTGGTTTATTGGGTCGTTTGAGGTGCTTCGAAGGATTGGGGAGGTGGCCTATGAGCTTGCTTTGCCACCCAGCTTATCGAGTGTGCATCCAGTATTTCATGTTTCTATGCTCCGGAAGTATATCAGCGATCCGTCTAATGTTTTGGACTTCACCACGGTTCAGTTAGATTGTGATTTGACTTATGATGTGGAGCCAGTGGCTATTTTGGAGCGACTGGTCTGAAAGTTAAGATCAAAGGATATAGCTTTAGTGAAAGTGTAGTGGAGAGGTCAGCCCATAGAGGATGCTACTTGAGAGACTAAGCGGGAGATGCGGAGTAGATATCCACACCAATTTGAGACTTCAGGTATGTGTCTAGACTCGTTCGAGGACGAACATTTGTTTAAGAGGGGGAGGATGTAACGACCCGTTCGGTCGTTTTGAGAGATACAGCCCCGTTCCCCCATTTTTCGGCTTCATTTGTGTTCTTCAGCTGTATTATGTCTTACCGGGTCAGTTAGTTCGAATCCGTAGTGGTCTTTGAGTGAATTAACAGTTGACCAGATGTTGAATTATGTGTAAACGATCCCGGATGTGAATTTCGATGGTTAGCTCCGTTAGGTTATTTTGGACTTAGGAGCGCGTCTGGAATGTGATTTGGAGGCCCGTGGTAGAATCAGGCTTGAATTGGAGAAAGTTAGAATCTTGCCGATATTGGTCGGGAGTGGAAATTTTAATATCGGGGTCGGATTAGATTTCCAGAAGTTGGAGTAGGTTCGTGGTGTCATTTTTGACTTGTGTGCAAAATTTGAGGTCATTCGGACGTGGTTTGATAGGTTTTGGCACCGTTTGTTGAATTAGGAAGTCTAAAAGTTCCTAGGTTTGAATCCCAGTGTAATTTGGGGTTTTGATACTGTTTTGGGTGATTCGAAGGTTCGACTGAGTTTGTATGATGTTATGGGATATGTTGGTATGTTCGGTTTAGGTCCCGAGGGCCTTGGGTTGATTTCGGATGATTAACGGAACAAGTTTGGAAATTGGAGGAGCTGCTGAAGTTGGATCTGAGCTGCCACAACCGTACCTGCGGAGTGGGAGCTGCAGGTGCGAGCCCGCAAGAGCGGCTAAGGAACCGCAGATGCGGCCGCAAGGTACATGAGCAGGAGCCGCAGGTGCAAAGAGTTTTTCACACCTGCGAGAGGCACAAATACGGGCAGACAAGTGCAGGTGCGAGAGTGGATGCGCAGGTGCGAGGTTGTTTCCGCACCTACGATGATTGCAAATGCGGTTGTGAGGCGCAGATGCGTTCCCAGGAATTTAAGTGATTTTCCGCAGATGCGGAGGTTTTTGTGCAGAAGCGGCACCGCAGGTGCGCATTTTGGGCCGCAGGTGCATAAAGCCTGGGCAGAACCTATAAATAGAAGACTTCGCGAATTTTATTCATTTCTACCACCTTGGAGCTTTTGGAGTGATTTTGAAGGGGATTCAAGGGTTTTTCAGTGAGGTAAGTTGCTTGAGCTATAATACTCCTAGCTATGGTGTTTTCCCGTTGATTTCCCACCTAATTAGTAGGATTTTTGAAGTGAAATAAGGGGTGAGGGCTTGGGATTTTGGAGAGAGAAATTTAGGGATTTAAGGGACCAAATGATGTCGGATTTTGATAAAATTGGTATGGGTAGACTCGTGAGTGAATGGGCTTTCTAGTTTTGTGACTTTTGTCGGATTTCGAGACGTGGGCCCTAGGGTCGGGTTTGAATCAATTTCGGGATTTTTGTCCAATTAAGTAGTTTTTCTTGTAGAATTGGTTCCTTGGCATATATTGATTGTATTGTATTGCTTATGACTAGATTCGGGACGTTTGGAGGCCGATTTGAGAGGCTAAGGCATCGCGGAGTAAGATTTTGGCTTGGTTTGAGGTAAGTAATGCTTCCAAACTTCGTTCTGAGGATTCGAAACACCGAACTATGTGTTATGTGATTAGTACTGAGGTGACGCACATGCCAAGTGACGGGCGTGCGGCGTGCACCAGGAGAATTGTGTCCTAGGTGATCCCATGGCACCGTGTAGTGACTCTATCATGTTGATATCCATGTTTTGATCATGTGAGAGCGTAGTTGAGCTGTAAATCATGTTATATATCATGTTTAGGCTTGTGCCGGTATTGTTTGGACCTTTATCGGTCGTTTCTTGTTGTCATCTCACTAGTTTTCGCTTTATATTCCATACTCAGTCATGATCTTGCATTTCTATATCATATCTCAGTCTCGATTAATGTTGATTCATCATATCATTGTTCCGGGTTATTTTCTTGACAATGTGAGCCCGTGGTGAGACTAGAGAGGTTAATGACTGAGTGAGGCCGAGAGCCTGATTATGAGTGACAGTTATGGGGTTGTGCTGCACGTCGCAGCAATTATATTGATTATGATAGCGCTTGGGCCTTAGGAGCCCCTCCGGAGTCTACACACCCACAGTGGGAAAGGATGATATTAATTGAGGGATGGATCTTCCTTGGACATGGATCTTGTCCGAAGCATTGATACCTGGAGATGGATCTTCTTCACAAGCTGGAATGGCCTTCCTCGGTACTGAGTGACTGTTGTCAGTGATGTGTATATATTCCGGGATGGATCTTCCCTGGGCCGGATGGCCATATACAGTATCGAGTGGTTGAGCAGTTGAGAGTGGAAGTACATGGAGCATTTCACACATTCTGTGCATTGGCATGTAAAGATTAGTTGATGCTTTATACCTCACATTGTTCAAATATGTGTTTACTTTACTGCTTGGGTTGTATACTTGAATTGAAAGCATGCCTACTTTTCTACGCAATTTACTTTTGTTTACCTGTTGAGGTTAGGTTTGCCACTACCTATCAGTCCATAGTTTGGACTTGTTACTTACTGAGTTGGTGTACTCACGTTACCCCCTGCACCTTGAGTGCAGATCTAGGTATCTCTGGCCACGGTAGCGGCTGCTGATTATTCTTTTGTTGTTGATCACTGGAGATAGTAACGTAGCTGCCTGGCGATCACAGCCCTGCTTTCTTCTTCCTATCCTCCCCGTAGTTGTATTTTGGATTTTCCCAGATTATGTTAGTCTTGTTATTATCAAAATAGTTTGTAGTTGTGGCTCATGACTTAGTGACACCCCGATGTTTGGGGCTTTACTTTCCGCACTTCTATTTTAAGTTCAACTCTTGTTTTGTTTTATGAAATTCTGCTAGACATGATGTCTTTTTGCATCACTTTTAATGAATTATTGTAGTATTGTTGAAGTCGGTTGGCCTATTACTATTGATAGGCGCCATCACGAGAAGCTTGAGTTTAGGGTCGTGACATCTTTCTTGCTCGTGAGTATATCTGATATTTCCTCAATATCTTTGATCTGTGCGGAATTTACTTTGATATCTCTGTAAGAAACAAGAAAATCTAAAAACTTACCTGAAGCTACCCCAAAAGTGCACTTTTCCGGGTACTCTTCATATTATACTTGCGGAGAATCTCAAAGGTCTCGGACAAGTGTTGAAAATGATCCCTTGCCTGTGTTCACTTAACCAACATATCATCTATGTAGACTTCTCTAGTTTTCCCCAGGTGTTCTTGAAACATTTTAGACCAATCATTGATATGTGGCTCCAGCTTTTTTAAAGCCAAATGGCATGACTTTGTAACAATAAGTCCCCCTGTTTGTGATAAACAAAGTTTTTCTTCATGTAGAAGGTCCATTTTTATCTAGTTATGTGCTCAATATGCCTTTAAAAAACCTAGAAGCTCATGACATACGGTAGAATCAATTAACTGATCTATATGCGATAAAGGAAATGAATATTTAGGACAAGCCTTATTTAAATCAGCATAGTCTACGCAAACTCGCCATTTCCATTCTTTTTGGAACCACAACGGTATAAGCTAACTAGTCAGGGTACTTTACCTCTTATATTGAACCAATTTTCAAAAGCTTTTGTACCTCATCCTGGATCACTTGATTTTTCGAGGACCCTTGATTCTTTTTCTTTTGTTTGACATGTGGGTGTAATGGATCCTCATTCAATATGTGAGTCATCTCCTCCGATGGTATACCTGTCATATCTTAATGCGACCAAGCAAAGAAATCTACGTTAGCACGTAAAAATTCAATTAACTTACCTTGCATCTCTGGGCTTATACTTGCTCCGATGTAAACTTTTCTATCTGGTCAGTGGACAGATAGTATTACAGCTTCGAGCTCCTCGGTGGTTGTTTTAATGTTCTTATTTTCCTCTAGATCTTGAACCACATCGGGTATCGAGTTGACATCAGTCTGCCCTTGCGTGTTTTCAGTTGAGGTTTGAACAGCAGTGCATGTCCTCAACTGAATTCTGTTATTGCTATTTCGCATCTGCATCATTGGCTACTATGCTCGCAATTACCACTAAATTGATACTTCATGAAGCTTGTTGATCTCCACGGATTCGACGGATTCCCCATTGTGAAGGAAATTTGATAACTTGATGCAATGCGGATGGGACAACATCCATATAATGAATCCATGGTCTTCCCAGAATTATATTATAGGACATGTACGCGTCTATCACCTGGAACTTTGTATCCTTGATGAACCCTTCTACAAATGTGGTAAGTTCAACTTCCTCTGTCGTAATAACGCTTGAATTATCAAACCCAGACAAGGACCGTGCTTTTGGTATGACCTTATCATTAGCTAGTATTTCATTTACCACCCTCAGTAAAATTATGTTTACTGAGCTACCTAGATCAATCAAAACTCGTTTTGCATTAGTATCATGTACAAGTAAAGATACTAAATTGCATCATTGTGAGGAATCATCAAGCCATTCGCGTCTTCATCGTCGAATGTTATATTGCCGCCATCCAAGACTTGGCTTACCTTTCCATAAGTGACATTGACTTTTGATGTCTTTTTCACGGCTGTATATGTTACTCCATTGACCTCATCCCCTCCAGTTATGACGTTGACTGTTCTCATTGGTGATGGAGGCTTTGGAGGTTCTTGTCTGTTCTTAATGTATGATTGTCTCCCTTTCTCGCTGAACAGATCAGTAAGATAGCGTTGTTTTAATAAATGTTCGACCTCTCCTTTCAAAAGCCTGCAATCTGTTGTTCTATGGTCATGATCATTATGAAACTCGCACCAGAAATCTGGGTTTCTTTTGTTCGGATCTGATCTCATTTCTTTTGTCTATCGCACCTTATCTCCCATACATCTTAAAACATCCACTAATTCAGATGTGCTAATGTTAAAGCTATAATCCCCTATTCTTGCTTGTGTACTAGGATTATTACTTCGGGCGTCCTGCTCCTTTTTGAACCTAGATGAAGAACTCACATCTTTTTGTCTTGATCTTGAATCAAATCGTGCATTCTCCTAATTAGATCAAGAGTCTCGCCCCGTGGGTCTCATGTATGGCTCGTACCTATTTTTATCGGACCTCCTTTCTGATTTTGAGCGTCTCGAACCTGGTCTTTCTTCGGCCCTCGGCTGTGTGATCGTATCTTCTTCTATCCGCAGCTTCGTACTGTATCTGTTGTACACATCGCTCCAAGTTGTTGCACCCAAGTTCTCGCAAACTTTCTTTCAACCTCCTCGTGGCTTCTGAACTTTTCTCGTTCAAATTTCTCGTGAATGCCATAGCCGCCAGTTATCAGGTACTTGAGGCAACATCATTCTCTCTCTCGCTGGAATCTATCTAGGAATTCTCCGAGCAATTCTGTACACCCTTGTTTAACCTTGAAAATGTCTTCCATCCTCTTTTCAACTTTTTGAGCCCCGAATGTGCTTTTTTAAATAAATTTGTAAGCTCATCAAAAGAATCAATGGAATTTTCAGGTAAAAGAGAATACCATGTTAACGCTCCTTTTGTGAGTATTTCGCCAAACCTTTTAACCAAAACTTCTTTGATCTCCTTCTTGGTTAAATCATTGCCTTTCATGCCGGTAGTGAATGCGGTTACGTGATCCGGAGGGTCAGTTGTTCCATCATATTTGGGAATATCAGGCATTTTAAACTTTTTGGGAATTAGTAAAGGTGTTGCACTTGGCTTCTAGGGTTGCTGTGAATACTTGTCAATGTCCACACTTTTGATCACGGGAGGCACGCCAAGTATTTGCTCTACACGATCATTTTGCTCCTTCAACTGTTTCTGCAAAGTTAGCACTAAACTTTGTAAGCTAGAATTATTTGGTGTACCTGATCCTCCATCGCGAGATTCATTGGGAATTTCGCCACTTCCAGAGTTATCAATCCCCAAACACGGGTTCTCCAAAGTTGTTGTATTAATTGGTGGAGGAGTTTACGCTGCATTGGGTAATCCTCTGACAAAAGCCTACAGTGTACTGTTCACGCGTTTTGCAACTAATTGCTTATCCTGTTCCACGGTTTGGTCGTCTCCCTGCTGATCATCAGCGCGCGAAGTAGACCTTTCAGGTGACCTTTCACAAGATTGCCGAGGGGATCCTGTAGGTGTATGGTGTGGTGGAGTTCCACCTTGTTGGTTCAGCTGGTTGTTCTCGTTAACGGTTGACATATTTGGTCGTTAAAAATGAAGTTTAAAAAGTGAACAGATTATCAGATTGCCGGTAACGGAACCAAATTATTTAACCCAAAAATAGATTTCTCGTTCAAAGTCAATATCAAGAAGAAATCGGGTTACTGATAACCAAGATTTACTTCACTTCCCCAATAATTTGAAGAATAAATCATGGAATAGAAATAATTGACAAAGAACATATGAAACAGTTTAATAATCACTCCCAAAATTGCGGTTTAGAACCTTGAGAATAAAGCAAAGAATGATTGCATAAATTTCAATAATTATCAGATGATATTACAAATGAGGTTTCAGTCCTTATATAGGAGCATACAATTATAAAAGTTTTCTTACTTAATTCGGCCTTACTAATGGCATTAATTGCCTTGATCACCCGCTACCATATACAATTATAACGGAAGTATTTATAGCTAAAGATTTCCTGTAACCGTATCGAATTCCTTCCCTTATTTATGATAGGTCCGTGCATCTTCCCTTCTTAACAGCCTTTATTCATCTGCTCCTGTTTCTCCTTTTACAGCTGTCAGGTCCGGTTATTTTCTCAGTGTAACCCTGAGGGTGTTCCTCCTGTACCTTTTTCGTATTCTTTAAATTGTCTAATTAAGAACGCCAGTTGTCGCTATATTGATGGTCCACGTTTCATGTCCTGTCACTTTGATAATAGTCCACGTGTCATGCCTTTTTATCCCACTAATACACCCAACTTGCCACTTCTTGTTCAGCAAGTAAGTCAACTAGATGAAGATTTCTTTTGTGGCTAATAAAGTGTTAGAATTATATGATCATGGCCTTAATCTCAGAGCCCAGATTATTGTCTGAGCGGCGAATCTTCTAAAGTTTGTGCTCAACTAATACTTGTATTTAATACACCATCCGGTCCAAGATGGTGGAAATTTAGGACCACATACTCTATTTGGTCCAAATTTCTTAATGCTAAATTCTGTAGATTCACATCTCCTATAGCTAAACAAATCATGCCTACCCAATCTCTTATTTGGAGAAAGATGCTCAAATGTAGGGACATGATGGAAGACAACATTGTATAGAAGATTAATTGTGGAAACGGCAAGCTATGGTGGGACAACTGGACTAATATGGGGGCAGTGGCTCAGTTTATTCACATGCAAGACCCTCCTATGGATACTAGAGTTGCTGACATTATCAACAATGGGGTATGAAACATTGATATGATGCATTTTCCAGAATTCTTAGCTAAACATATTCTTGCAATTGATATTGGGGAACAAGATAAGAAGGATATACCTATTTGGACCCCTAATAACAATGGAATATTTTCTACCTCTTCTGCTTGGGCTTTGTTAAGGCAAAACAAAAAGGAAATATTTTGCTTATGAAAATCTGGAACAAATACATACCTTTCATGATGTCATGATGTCAAACCACCCTTTGATGACATCCTATACAAGTTCAAACAAAACCTGGTATCTAAATGTTTCTGTTGTAGAATTCCTCAAAGTGGAAACCATTCAACATTCCTTTATGAATGGAGACATTGCTAGTACTCTCTGGAAGTACTTTGGTAGTCCCTTGGGTAGTAGATGGAAAAGCAGTCGGATGAGATCATATTTGCAGAAATGGTGGAGCTTCAAATCTCAAAATTTCATTCACCAAATTTTACTATAAACCATCCTAATGGTGATTTGTTGGGAAATGTGGAAAGCTAGATGTGTTTGA
Organism: Nicotiana attenuata; assembly: GCF_001879085.1. Lineage (NCBI taxonomy): Eukaryota > Viridiplantae > Streptophyta > Magnoliopsida > Solanales > Solanaceae > Nicotiana > Nicotiana attenuata. The sequence continues at coordinate 10,732 of NW_017675316.1, forward strand.
GAGATATGGTGACACTAAAGTCTCAATGAGAAGGATCAAGAATCAAATTTTGTGTCATTTAAAGTGAATTTTGGCCAAAGTAAAAGCCGATAAAAGTTGGGGTACGGACTGGTTTTGCATATGTGAACAGGTCTTAAATTTGAAACTTAAAAAAGATTGAAGATGTGTTTGGGCATGTATTTTATTGGAAGAAGATGATGTTTTGTGAGTGGAAGAAAAAATTTCACCCCAAAACTGCTGTAAATCATTTTTTAGGAACTTGAAATTTGGAACTTTTTTTCCAATACATAATCATATTTTAGAAACAAATACTCCCTCCGGTCCAAAATAAGTGATTTTTTGGTTGTTTTCACACATATTAAGAAACTCACCTTTTAACATTAATTAGCATTGCAATTGACTATATTAACGTTTACTATCTCTTCACATAAACACTCCTAACACATACTCCAACGTTATTTACTCCAAGGGCAATGTAGGAAAAAAGTAATTAATTCATTCTTGAAATATGAAAAAATCACTTATTTTGGATCACAAATAAAAGGCCAAAAAATCACTTATTTTAGAGCGGAGGAAGTAATATTTTTAAAGAAAAATTTGAAAAAATAAAATCAAAATTTATGGTCAAACGGAGGTTAAGATTGAGCGTTGATTGTTGGGATAGGTACAAACTCTCTGAAGTCCACAAAAATAAAATAAAAACACTTTTTTCAATTGCATAAAACACAGCTATCTCTCAACTTATCATTGTTTCTTAAATTTTACCTTTATGCTCGTTTCCCAAAAATCCCAAAATATTATTTTTCGAATCACCGGATGACTGCAGCTCCGAACCCGCAAGAATTTTGACCAAAGTAAAGAGAATGAGACTTCCTACGATAAATTCAAAATTTAAAGCTAGTAAATTCAGTAAAAGTTTATATATACCTTGCCATATGGAACAAATACACTTTATCCTGTGCGGTATCACGAGAGCCTCTATCGTATTTCTTTACTAAATATGTAAATATAGATGAGAAGAAGAATAGAAATACTCCCAGTCATTATAGAATTAATTCATTTATTATTATTTTATAAAAACTATTGGCACCGTTTATAAAATATTATGGATCCGTCACTGCCCGCTGTCGTGCCTGGGTAAAACTTTATTAGACTTAACAAACGCAATAGAGGCTAGAAAATTATAGCAAATATATTGTAAAATCAGGAAAAGCCAAAATTTATGAAAGAACTCTGAACATAAAAAGTGAAAAAAACTCGAACATGTAGATCCAGAAAAACCAGAGGAATTTAAAAACTCACCCAAAAATGACACCTTCTTGAAGTAGTGGAGCAAGAAAAAAGTCGCTGAGAGCAACGGAAGAAAGAGAATTAGATGAGTAAAGAGATGGACTTGGAATATTAATTCACCAATAAGGTAAGCGCAAATATATAATACAAATGCATTTTGTACTGCTCAAGAGTGCGGTGTCGGTACACCTAAATTGCTGCTTCTTTTCTTCTTTCTTTTTTTCTCATTTTCTTCCTATTTTTTTTTTATTTTTTCTCTTTTATTCATTTATTTTTGCCCAAATCGTATTATTGATATTTTTACCATAACTTATTTCACACTCAAATTTGACTCCTTCTTTATTTTTTTATTTTTATTTTTTTTCTTTATTTCTTGTTCCTTTTCTAATTCCACGTGATTGCTAAACAAACCTTAATCTCCTTCCCTACAAATATCAGTACATACTCTACCATTAGCAGTAACACCAACCAGTGATGGAGCAAGAAAGCATAATCTAAGGCCACTAAATCTCCATATATACTAGTTAGAATAGAAATAATAATAAAATATTGGAAAATACAATAAAAATATAAGTAGCAAAAAAGACTTCTAGTACCATATGATACCAATATGGTATACATTTATACCAACAGAGTATATGATTGCTCTAGAATATTGCTACAACTATCTGTGACTATACTATTGTACCAAAACATTAAAGGATACAATAACAGTATGAGAAAATTACATGCTCGCGTTGCAAGCTAAATATTCGCTAAGCAACTTGCTCATTCCATATACTAACATGGCATATAGGTGTATGCGTCGTTCCAACAATTGCCTATAATTATAAAAACTATTACATAAGACACATAATCTATATCTATTAGCACAAAAAAAATTTCAGCACTGCAAATCACGTTCATATAAATAATTTCAGAATAGAATTTACTTAAAATGCAGCCAAAACAACCAAAAAATGTTCAAACTACCATATGATACCAATATGGCATATAACTATACCAACATGGTATACAGTTTTACTGGTTAATTACCGACAACTATATGACTATACTACTATTACATAACACACATGCATAAAGAGAAAAATAAAAAAATAGTGTACCACAAATTAATATAATAAAGTATTTCAAGATATTGTACTATATTCCTATTATTAAAATAAAATCAAATATTGTACTAATAAATGCAGCTAACAACCAAAAAATGAATCAACTAGCATATGATACCAATATAGTATATAGCTATACTAATAGGGTATATAGTTGCAATGAATTGTATACCAAAATGGTATATTTGTATACTATTTGAGTATAGAATACAAATTCGTCTTCTTCTCTTGTTCAACTATATTTCAACCCAAACTTCTAAAATCTACTACAAAATCTCCACCAAATTGACTAAAACTTTAGATACAACCTCCAATCAACTTTCCAAACAAACCCATATAGGATCGGATCAAAATAATTAAAAACTCAAACAAACCAAGTTATGAGTTTCAAGCTTCAAGGTCCTTCAATGGTGTATTTGAATTTTTGTACAATAAATCTCCAAAAACCAGTTTGGGTGAAGAGAAAGAATTGTTTTTGTAAGCATTATCTACTTTTCTTTGTTTGAATCAATGAATTGTTTTTATCGAATACACAAAGAGAGCCCTCTGAGTGTTGTGGTTCGATTTTTTTTTATATATAACAGGGAGTGCTCAAGACTGATGATTTCTTAAAATCAGAAGGCTGCAACTGGGAAGCTTACTGGTGTATACAGAAAGTATATCATCTCTAAATATAAGATTTGGATTTTTGATTGCTGAAATTGGATTGTCGTTTTTGCTTCAAATGAAAAAAGAGCAGAGTGGGGTAAGAGTTAGAGAAACAGTTGAGATGAGGGACAAGCTGCACGTGATTCCAATTATTACTCCCTCATATTATTGGGAAATAACCGGGTAAATAGTTTGGGCAGCATGGGTAGGAGTAGTAAATAGTTTGAGCCTGGGCATTAAAGGGTAAATAGTTTGGAATTAATAGGTACAAAGTGAGATTTTCTCAGAAATATAATAGGCGAAATAAATAAACAGCCCATTTAAGTTTCCCTTAACGATCAGACAAACACCTCAACTGAACCTTTTTACCATTTAGACACTTCAATTAGGCTACTAAGTGTATCAAATAAACACCCGAGCGCAGCTAAATATATGTGTGAGTTACACTTGCTAATGATGTATTAAATGAAACCAATTAAATAATGACACGTGTAAATTTTGTAACAAATATTTGACATATTTATATATAATTAACAAAATATACGTTTAAATAAAAAAAAAACTTTTCCAAACCAACGTCACCTCCCCCCCACCCACCCCACCCCCCACACACACATAATAATCATCGTCTTCTTTGCTTTCCCCATCTGCGTCCCCTTCACATTTTCTCAAAACCATTCCCAAACAACTAAAAGCAACTGTAATTGGCTAGGGATGATTTCGGAGGGACGATCCTTCAAACTCAATTTCAGAAAATTCCTCTTCTTCAACAGACTTTGAACAAATCCAATATCAGTCGTCAAACAAACTTCTTCGAGTACACTTCGAACAGACCCAAAAATTTCGAACTGATCCATCTTCTTCAATAGACTTTGAACAGACCCAGAAATTTCGTCTTCTTCGAAGAGACCCCGCCATCATCTTCTTCTAACTGACTTCGAAAAATTTCGAAGCAAAGCCTATCAAATCAGCTGCAATCGACCTAAATCTATAGATTCCGCTTCACAGAGAAGCTTTCAACAAAGATTTCGAACATCCAATCGTTTTCGACCTCCAATTTTCAGATCCAAACAGCTCAGCTTCTTCCACAATGTTGGGCGGTGATGAACGATAGAACACAGACTCATATTTTCAAAATATAAGATGGGTTTCAGATACTTCGTTCCAGATTCGAAGTCAAGAACAATAGCAAGAATTAAATTTTACTCAATTCTTAATTTCAACACTCGAGAACGAAGTGCATAACAAAGCACTCAAGCAGATTTTTAGTTGTTGAAATTTTTGTAATTAATTTAAATCTTTTAATTTGATGATTTGACTACTGAAAAGATGACTCACCCGCTCAATATTGTTAGTAAACACGCATATGCCACATGAGCAACATGTGTTTACTTGACACACTTAGTAGCCTATTTGAAGTGTCTAAATGGTGAAGGGGTCAGTTGAGGTGTTTGTCTGATCATTGGGGACAACTTAAAGGGTCGTTTATGTATTTCGCCAATATATTTATATATTTATATATAAATATATTTATATATATTTATATATATATATATATATATATATATATATATATATATATATATATATATATATATATAAAAAATATATTAGACTTGCTACATGCTTCGTTTGTCAGAAAAGAAAGGAATAATTAAGAAAGTAAAGATGAGGAAATTGTTGGAAATGTATTATAATTAGAGTTAGTTAGTCAATTACAAGTGAAGTTAAAATACAATGCAAGAACACGTGATTAGCAGGAGTCCAGCTGAGAAGCACCAACTACTCTGTATAAAAGGAAGGCCTTCTTCCGTCTCTGAATAACAGAAACATTACACAAAAACTCTCTCTAGAATATTCTATTGTTGCATTGCCTACAATGGCCTCTTCTCGTAGCTGATCTCCAGTCAATTTGACATGATATCAGAGCGGCGTTCGTGAGGACCGGAGCTCCGACGTAAGGATCTGAGTAATTCTCACTGGAAAATTCGATTTAGAGAATCAGAGAAATCGACTAGTGCATAATCTCAATTGACTCAATTCGTGAAATACAATAGCAGGAAATGAGGTAACGATGCTCGATCACAACCATCCACTATTCTTCCAAGCTGGAGATGCACCAGGTTTGGTTCTAATTCCAATTAAACTCACAGGAACTGAGAATTATTCCCTATGTAGTAGAGTTCTGAAATTAGCCCTACGAGGTAAAGGAAAACTAGGGTTTGTGGACGAAAATTATGTGAAGAGTAGATATAGAGGAGAGTTAGCTGAATAGTGGAAAAATGTAACGCAATTGTGCTTTCATGCATAGAAATTACAATATCGAGTGAATTGATGTCTAGCATAGTATTTGCTTCGGATGAGAAGAAAGTATGAAATAATTTCCAGGAGAGGTTCGATAGATCGAAGCTAACGAGAATCTACCATTTGTGGACAGAGATTGCAACAATGAGGCAGAGTACAGACTCAGCCACTACTTACTTCTCGAAAATGAAAGATTTTTGGGATGAGCTGGACATATTAGCCCCACAGTCCAGCTATGACTGTGAGGAGGCAAGACCTTCTATTGAACACTTAAAATCTCAACGATTGTTGCAATTTTTGGTGGGATCGAATGAGAGTTATATCAACATTAGGAGCAATATATTGTCAAGGAGACATGTTGTTACAGTGAATTACATGTATGCTATTGTTACACATCAGGAAAGCCAAAGAACTTTGGGTGTAGTTGACGTGAACAAGGAGCCCTTAAATCTACTAGCAGGAAAGGCACAAATGGTTAGACCTAAAACTCCAGGACTGGTGTGTGAACATTGTGGATATAAAGGGCATCTAAAAAAAATTGCTACAAAATTGTTGGTTATCCAGCAGATTTTAAAAGTAAGAAAAAGTTGGGGCAACAAAGTGGTGTGTGGCAAAATAACAACACCTTCAAACAAGGACAGTTCAGAGGAGCAAGTCACAACAACAGTGGGTTCAGATCCTATGCCAACAACACAACAGGGGAAAGGCAAGTTCAAGGACACTTCTTTACAAAAGAGGAATATTCACAACTAATGGGATTGCTGAATAAATCCCCACAAGATGGATGCAGTAGCAAAATGGCAGGTACTGTTTCATTACCATCCAATAAATATACTTGTGAATGGATAGTGGTTTCAAGTGCCTCACACCAAACAAAAACTTAGACACATAAATAAGCTACAGAATAATAAAGTACAAGTGCCAACTAGAGGGAGATCACACATAGCTAATACAGGGAGCATAGAGATACTAGGGAAGTACGGGATCACTAATGTGTTACATGTACCAGATTTTATATTTAATTTGTTATCAGTGTCAAAATTAACTAGGAAACTTTCATGTTCAGTCGGATTTTCCCCTAGCTTCTGCGTGTTTCAGGCACTATATTTGGGAAAGTAATAGGGATTGGTAGGGAGAACAATGGGCTTTACTTTCTAAGAAGAGAAATAGAATCAGCACTGGGAGCAGCAGTAACTTAGAATGAAGACATGGTAACATTGTGGCACTTGAAATTGGTACACTCTTCAGTAGGAGCAATGAAGCACATCCCTTTGCTGAAGAACAAAGTGACTGACAAGATACAAAAAGAGTGTATGATCTGTCCTATGGCCAAGTAGAGCAGATCAAATTTTTTTACTAGTGAGCATAAATCTACTTGTGCTTTTCAGTTAGTCCATGTAGATGTTTAGGGACACTATAAGAGGGCCACTTATGACAGGAAATAATAAATTGTTATTGTTGAAGATTCCTACAGTAGATTTACCTGGTTATGTTTGATACAATCAAAATGTGAAGTTGTATTTGTGTTGAAATTTTTGTTGGATATGATAAAAACTCAGTATGCAGCTGTGTGAAAATGCTTAGATCAAATAATGGGACAAAATTCTCAATTTACTTTGTAATGAGTTGTTTAGTTCACATGGAATAATTCATCAAAGTATCTACACTACATGCTACAGCAAAATGGTGTGGTTGAAAGGAAATACAGGCATATATTAGAAGTGGCCAAATCCCTAAAGATACACAGCTCAGTTCCAGTAATAAAATAGTATGGTTGAAAGGAAACACAGGCATATATTAGAAGTGGCCAAATCCCTAAAGATACAGAGCTCAGTTCCAGTAACGTTTTGGGGAGAGTATGTTAAGACTGCAGTGTATCTTATCAATATATTGCCTACTGTAGTTCTAAATGGGAAGACACCTTATGAGCTGCTATATGGGGAAGCACCTAATTGGACCATCTAAGGGTGTTTGGTTGTTTGAGATATTCTAGTAATTTGCTAGGAGTGACGAATTAGCTACAAGAACAAGGAGAGTAGTGCTGCTGGGATATTCTGATACTCAGAAGGGCTACAAATTGTTTGACCTTGACACAAGGACATTTTTTATGAGTAGAGATGTCAGCTTCAAGGAAAACATTTTCCCTTTCAAAACTGGGAAAGCAAATGATGATGATCTGCTATTTGTTCCCATAATAGATGTCACATGGAAAGTCTTGCAACATGAATTGCCAGATGCCATAAATCTCCCAATAGAAGCACACAATTCTAACCCAGGTGATGCACAACCTGAACCTGTAGCTCCCATAAATTCCACAGAAGTTGCTGAAACTTGTGATGGCACACTGGAGGTTCAAGCTGAAATTGAAAAGGAAACTGTACCAACTCAGGAACCAAGTATGGTAGATCAACCAACATAAATGATAGGGGGTAGAGAGTGAGTGTACCTCCAATTTGGCTCAGGGATTATGTAACTACAAGTAGATCCTCTTGGCAGTGTTCATATCTAGTATCTCACTATGTGGACTACAACAGATTGTTACCACATTATCATCACTATTTAGAATTATTCTCAACCCAAGTGGAACCAAAGAATTTCACGGTGGCATCTCAAGACCACAACTGGATAACAACAATGAAAGAAGAGATAGCAGCCTTAGAACACAACCATACCTGGGAGCTAGTAGATCTACCAAAAGGCAAATAGGCCATTGGATCCAAATGGGTATACAAGATAAAGCATAAGCCAAATGGGGATATAGACAAATACAAAGCTAGACTTGTAACCAAGGGATAAAACCAAAAGTAAGGTCTAGATTATCATGAAACATTCTCGCCAATAGCTAAAATGGTCACTGTGAGAACTGTCATCACTATAGCAGCCTTTAAGTGTTACACCTTATATTTTCGTACGTAAAAGTGCGTCGTAAGCAAACTAATGTAGGACCAAAAATGGGAAAATATTTAAAAGTATATAAAGTAAGTTAAGCATGTTACCTCGAAGGTTAGAAATATTGAAGAACATGAACAACAAGTACAAAGAGGGTTGGAAGGTTCAGAAGTTAAAGGAATTGAAGAAAATAATGTTTCGTCGAAAGTCGACAAGTTGAGAATGTTATAACATGTACTTTTGGGGTGAGACTAGGGTGCTTAACATGATAAGGAGGTTATGTTATGAGCTATGTTAGTCGTGTGTTATGTTTTGAAGTCAAGCGAGTTATGGAACAAAAGTCGATGAAAGTCATCACAAGTTACGTTCATAAGTTTTACTGAAACTTTAGGTCAACTGTAACTGCGATTTTCTCCCAATATACGTAGATTTATGGGTTTTTCCACCCATCAAATTTAAGATCTATGAGTATATTTTATAACGCATTAAACTGTTTGTCAATACGATATCGGAGTAAAGAGATATGGGCGTTTTTGCGAGACTGCTAGGTGACAAGTAGGTGTGTCACCTACTTGCTTACATGAGAGTCCGAAAATGGGCCAGTTCGGGTCGTCCAAAGAGGCCTTTTAAAGGACTATTTCCTTCATATATTAGACTGATAATAGGTCATAATAACCAGACATAATCTCTACAAAAAACCTCCCAAAAATTGCCTACAAACCCTAACTGATTTTCTCTCCCTTTCAAGTTCTAATTGGAGGTAAAACCTAGAGTTTGAAGAACCAAGATAAGAGCTGAGTTATCCAACAAATAAGGTAAGTTTACTTCTCTCTTTCATCTATTTTGTCTTCTATAAATGCATGGTAAGTCGTTCTATATTTGTAAGAACTCACGGGACGGTGACCAAAAGCCGTGAGTTTAAGTTATTCACTTGTAGCGGACTATTTTGTGGACTGTTTTGTGTTGCTATTGGGATGCATGTTTAACTACTGTTTTGTGGAGTTTTGGAGGAGGAAGGTTGTGGAGAAACACCACATAAATGGAGGGTGGTGGGCTTATCGTTCGTCGTAATATTTTCGGATCGTTTGACACTACTACGGTGGTCGTTTTATGTACAAAGAGATTGGGGTGTGTTGGGCTATCTTGTAGTATTTTATGGTGTATATAAGGTTGGAAAATAATGTATATATGTTGTTATTATTGTGTTCTTGTGTTGTTGGTGTTATCTTGAATTTGGAGGAAGTAAGGATTAAAGGGGAGATTCTGCCCGTTTTAATACAGAATAAACTTGCCGTTCGTTGTGTGATAGTTGTACCTTTCGTAACTTAAGGATACTATTATTATTGTTGTTGTAGATTAAGGTGCAAAGAGGCGAGTTCAACTTGATTATTGGAAAGATTTTGATAAGGTATGTTAAGGCTAAACCTTTTTTTATTTTGGCATGATCCCGTAACTACATGAGTTTGATTCCTGAACTTATGCACATTATCATAGTCTCATAAGGTATAGTATTCTCTCTTATCAGGACTTTATATTCAGTTAAGTATTGTTTTCTTCCAATCAACAGAACAGAGGGTATATATATATATATATATATATATATATATATATATATATATATATATATATATATATATATATATATATATATATATATATATTTCTTTACCACCATCAAGCTATAATCGGTGGGCAGGACCTTATTGGGAAACCTCCGATCAGATGGTAAAATATATACCGAGCCTACTGTGGCCAAGCGCATATGAGCGAGCCCAGAATGGCCGAGATACAGAGCGTAGTGTGGTCGAGCGCCAATGAGCGAGCCTACTACGGCCGAGCAGTTACACTTACCGAGCCTTATAGGGCCGGACATTTATTTTTACTTACTATATTGAGAGAGTTGAGTCAACATCACCAGGTAAGTATATCTCTAGATCATCTTTGACTCCCAATTACTTTCAGTTATTATATTATCAGTTTAGTTTCAGTTTTTAGTTATTTTATTGCCTTACATGCTCGTTACATTATTTCGTACTGCGTCCCTTTTCTGGGGACGCTGCATTTCATGCGTTCGTGTTAAGATAGACAGACGGGTAGACCTCCTCAGCAGGTGTTGCCCGAGTTCAGCTTGATCGGTAAGCTCCACATCTTTCGGAGTTGCCGGGTCTAGAGTTATGTGTACATCTTTTATATGTATGTATGTATATATGTTATGGGTACGTTGGGGCCCTGTTCCGATCACAGTACATCCATTAGTAGAGGCTTGTAGACATAACCTGTCAGTTAGTGCAGTATGTTGGGCTTGTAGGCCTTGTATGTATATTTTATTGGTTTGTCAGCTGTAATAGTTATGACGGCCTTGTCGGCCTAACTTTATATTGATGTTTAGTCAGCGCTAGTTTCCATTCAGTTTTATATTTTTCTTCGCAAATTATCTTGCAATGTGCCCCCATGGCCAAAGTATGACATTATATGTTCAGAGTCCCTTAGTCGCAAGCTAGTACGCTAGGTTAGGTGAGGCACCCGTGCCGTTCTTGCCCCCCAGGTTCGGGGCGTGACAAACTTGGTATCAGAGCAGTTCTGTCTTAGGGAGCCTACAAGTTGTGTCTAGTAAGGTCTTGTTTATAGATGTGTTATGCACCACTTTTTATAAGCAGGGAACTACAGGGCATTTAAGAGTTGGTTACCCTTCTTTCAAATCTATATCGTGCTATAGAATTGAGTTATAGGAAATGTGAGTTAAACTTATGTGTTGGTATTTGCATACTCAGATGACGGTGACTAGGAAGACTACGGCTAGCCAGAGGAGAGATACAACAGCAGGTGAGGGGACCAGCAAGGTACCCCCAGTAAATGGGGCCTAGTCTGAGGTCCAGGGCGAGACCCCTACTCAGCCATTACCGGCTCCTCCACCACCTGAGGAGATTCCTAGGGATACCGCACCTCCAGTTCCCCCTCCACTTCATCAGATCAGGACTTCAGGAGTGAGGTGCATTTGTTGACACAGTTAATAGCTACCCATCAACAGTTTGGTGCATCAGCTAGTGCAGGATCATCTGAGGGGTCTGGGAGTTCAAGGGTCCGAGGAGTTTATAACTTTGAGTCCCCCAGAGTTCACGGGGACAAATCAAAGAGAGGACCCGCAGGATTTCATAGATCAGCTTCACAGGATCTTTCGGGTTATACATGCCACAGAGAAAGAGGCAGTTGAGATAGTAGATTTTTTACTCCGAGATATAGCCATCCTTTGGTACGAGGTATGGGAGAGGTCCAGGTGACGTGATGCACCTCCAGCTATTTGGGAGAATTTTTTAGATGCCTTCCTTGACCAGTACTTACCGTGGGAGATTCGGCAAGCTCAGGTCGATCAGTTTTTAGCCCTTAAGCAGGGCAGTATGAGTGTTTGAGAATATAGTCTCCATTTTGATCATTGGCTGGATATACAACATCTATAGTTGCTACTATACGGGATAGGATCCACGGGTTTATAGCAGGGTTGGCCCCAGAGTTGTCCGAGGCATGTGCCACCGCTGTATTGCAGGATAGTATGGATATCTCCCGGATTCAGGCATTCACCTAGAATATAGAAAAGGGTAGGCGTCAACAGCAGGGTACAAAGAGAACTGAGCAAGGAAACGTAAGAGGATGAGATTTCCCAGGATTCAGGAGCAGTCTCAAGGTAGTTATAAGCCCCAGTAATTTGGACGGCCACCTAGGCCTCCGCCACCTCAGTTATAAGGTTACAGGTATGACCGCTATACTCAGTCAGGGCCAGGTGAGAGCTCACGAGGTTCAGGGCAGACATGGTCATCTCCGCCGCGGTGTGATATCTGTGGTAGAGTATGGGCCAATGCCAGCAGGTTCTGATGTTTGTTATACACGTGGGCGTCTAGGGCATATGATGCGAGATTGCCCAAATATAGATTCTGGGGGTATGGCACAACCAACGAGTTCAGCAACAGGATCATCTATGTTCGTGCATCCTTCAGGGAGTGATTCTCAGTCTTCGGCTGGTAGAGGTCGAGGCAGAGGTAGAAGCTCTAGTTCAGGTGGTAATCAGAATCGTATCTATGCTTTAGCGGGTCGACAGGAGCAAGAGTCTTCACCAGATGTTGTGACAGGTATATTGACCATTTGCTCTCACAATGCTTCTGCCTTGATAGATCCAGGATCTACTTTATCGTATATTACCCATTTGTCGCGGGGGAGCTTCGTATAGTGCCTAAAATACTAAGTGATCCTTTTGAGGTATCTACACCGGGCGAAGAACTGATTATTGCTAGACGGGTTTATCGAGGTTGTACGGTGATAGTTTGTAGTCGTCAGACATCAGCCGACCTAGTTGAGCTAGAGATGATGGATTTTGATGCTATCATGGGCATGGACTGGTTGACAGCTTGCTATGCCACAGTTGATTGCCAAGCAAAGGCAACCAGATTTCATTTTTCGGGCGAGCCAATCCTTGAATGGGTAGGTAATATAGCGACACCTAGAGGTAGGTTTATTTCCTATCCGAAGGCAAGGAAAATGATCGCAAAAGGGTGCATTTATCATATTGTGCGAGTTAGAGATGCAGATGTTGAGATACCTACACTTCAGTCTTAGAGTACGCAGATGTGTTTCCAGATGAGCTTCCAGGTATTCCTCCAGGGTGAGAGATTGATTTTAGCATCGATTTACTTCCGGGAACTCAACCAATATCCATCCCTCCATTTAGAATGGCACCTGCCGAATTGAAGGAGTTGAAGGAGCAGTTAAAAGATTTGCTGGAGAAAGGTTTCATCAGGCCCAGTACCTCACCTTGGGGTGCACCGGTACTATTTGTGCAGAAGAAAGATGGCTCGTTGAGGATGTGTATCGATTATAGGCAGTTGAACAAGGTAACTATTAAGAATAAGTATCCACTTCCAAGGATCGATGACTTGTTTGATCAGTTGCAGGGGGCTGGCTTTTCAATGATAGATTTGAGGTCGGGGTACCACCAAGTCAGAGTTTGGGAGAAAGATATTCCAAAGACAGCTTTCAAGACCCGATATGGCCACTTCGAGTTCCTTGTCATGTCCTTCGGGTTGACAAATGCACCTGCCGTATTTATGGACTTGATGAATAGCATATTCCGACCATTTTTAGATCTGATCGTGATAGTACTTATTAAGATATTCTGGTTTATTCACGTTCATAGGAGGAGTATGCAGACCACCTGCGAGCGGTACTCTGAACCCTCCGCGATCGCAAGTTGTATGCTAAGTTTCCTAAATGTGAGTTCTAGTTGAAGTCTGCATCATTCTTGGGGCATGTTGTATCCGATGAAGGTATAAAGTTAGACACTTAGAAGATTGAGGCCATGAAATCCCGGCCTAGACCTACCACTCCTACAGAGGTTCGTAGCTTTCTAGGCTTAGCAGGCTACTACCGGAGGTTCGTAGAGGGTTTTTCTTCCTTTTCATCACCATTGATGAAGCTGACTCAGAAAGCAGGTATGTTTCAGTGGATAGAGGCTTGCGAGCGGAGTTTCCAAGAGCTTAAGAACAGGTTGACCTCAGCGCCAGTTCCAACACTTCCAAAGAGTCCAGAGGATTATGCCGTGTATTGTGATGCCTCATGTGTCGGTTTAGGATGTGTCCTGATGCAACATGGAAAGGTAATTGCGTACGCTTCAAGGCGGTTGAGGAATGAGAAGAATTATCTGACCCACGACCTCGAGTTAGCTGCGGTTGTCCATGCACTTAGGATATGGCGGTATTATTTGTATAGTGTTCATGTGGATGTGTTTACAGATCATAAAAGCCTGCAATATATCTTCAAGCAAAAGGAGTTGAATTTGCGACAGAGGCGATGGATAGAATTATTGAAAGAATAGGACGTCAACATTCTCTACCATCCAGGGAAAGCTAATGTTGTAGTTGATGCGTTAAGTCGTCGATCTATGGGCAGCTTAACACGTGTAGAGGATGAGAAAAGATAACTAGCTAGAGAGTTTCATCAATTGGCTTGTTTGGGGGTTCGGTTAGTAGGTTCTGACGATGGTGGAGTTGTACTCCAAAGCACTACAAAATCATCTCTCAGAGCTGAAGTAAAGGAGAGGCAGTACGAGGACCCAAAGTTGGTTGATATGAGATAGCGAGTTCCACAGCAGAAGAAGTTGTTGTTAGAGCTCAAGGAAGATGGGGTTCTCAGATACAGGGGTCATCTGTGTGTCCCAGATGAGCAAGGCTACGAGGCAAGATTATGTCAGAGGCACATTATTCGTGGTACTCCATTCATCCCGGGTCGACGATGATGTATCATGACATTAAGGATCTGTACTGGTGGAACGATATGAAGAAGAACATTGCTGAGTTTGTTGCCCAGTGTCCTAGTTGCCAGCAGGTGAAGGTAGACCACCAGAAGCCTGGAGGGCTAATGCAGGCTATAGAGATCCCGACATGGAAATGAGAGGCGATAAACATGGACTTTGTCACAGGTTTGCCTCGTTCTCATCGTAAGTTTGATTCTATATGGGTGATAGTCAATAGGCTCATGAAATCAACCAATTTCCAACCGGCCAGGTCGACATATACAGCAAAGATTATACGAAGTTATATTTTAAGGAGATAGTGTGGCTGCACAGAGTACCAGTATCTATTATATCTGACCGTGGGCCCAGTTTACATCACATTTCTAGAGGTCATTTCAGAGAGGTCTAGGGACTCAGGTGAATCTCAGCACATTTTCTCATCCACAGACTGACGAACAAGCCGAGCGCACAATTCAGACGCTCGAGGATATGTTACGAGCATGTGTGTTAGATTTTAAAAGAAGTTGGGATAAGCATCTACCTCTTATCGATTTTGCATATAATAACAATTACCACTCTAGTATCCAGATGGCTCCGTACGAGGCTTTGCATGGGCATAAGTGCAGATCTCCTATAGGGTGGTTTGATGTTGGAGAATCTGGATTACATGGCCCAGACTTGGTTCTGTAGGCCTTAGAGAAGGTAAAGCTTATCCAGGAGTGACTGTTGACACCTCAGAGTCGTCAGAAATCATATTCTAACGTACGGTGAAGAGACTTAGATTTTAGGGTTGATGATTAGGTATTCTTAAAGGTGTCGCTTATGGAGCCCATGATATATTGGGACTTATAGAATTATCCGAAGAGTGGGCCGAGTAGCTTATGAGTTATATTTGCCCTCGGAATTGGAGTCTGTCCATCCGGTTTTTCATATATCTATGCTACGAAAGTGCGTTAGCGATCTTACCCGAGTGGTGCCCACTGAAGATTTATAGATTACGGAGGACTTATCGTACAAGGAAGTTCCAGTTTCCATCCTAGACCGTAAATCCACAAGCTACGAAATAAGGAGGTAGCCTCCGTGAAGGTTTTATGGAGAAGCAAGAATGTGAAGACATGACGTGGGAAGCGGAGGAAGAAATGAAGTCTAAATACCCCCATCTATTTCAAACTGAAGATATGGCTCGAGATGGGATACTTCAACATAGCTCTATTTAGGCAAGTAGGTCATCAGGTAAGCTCTTATTTTTGACTTTCGGTATTTATGATTGACGGTCGTGCGAGGCCAAGTGTTGCTATTTATAGACATTGGCCATGTGTGGCATGTATAGCATGTTTTCTAGCTCCGTGCATGTTGGTTTTAGTCTAGTGTACGGAGGAGACTCTGGCAAAATTTTCCAAAGTCTCAAACAGTAAACATTCAAGGACGAATGTTTCCATGGGGGGAATGATGTTACACCCTATATTTTCGTATGTAAAAGTGCGTCGGAAGCAAACTAATGTAGGACTAAAAATGAGATAATATTTGAAAGTATATAAAGTAAGTTAATCATGTTACCTCGAAGGTTACAAATATTAAAGATCATGAACAACAAGTACAAAGAGGGTTGGAAGGTTCAGAAGCTAAAGGAATTGAAGAAAATAATGTTTCGTCGAAAGTCGACAAGTTGGGAATGTTATAACATGTACTTTTGGGGTCAGACTACGGTGCTTAACATGATAAGGAGGTTATGTTATGAGTTATTTTAGTCGTTTGGAAGTTCCTCATGGTTTTCAACGACAGGGGGAGTATAAAGTGTGTAAATTGATCAAATCCTTGTATGGCTTAAAACAAACATCGAGATAATGGAACATAAACTTAAGGATGCACTCTTACCAGCGCGCTGGCTACAAACAAAGTTCCTATGATCATTCCTTATTCACCAAACAAGTAGGGGTCAATAGTTATCATCTTGGTGTATGTGGATGACCTTTTAATCACTGGAAGCTGCAAGGAATTGATACAGGAAGCAAAAACCACTCTGCATAACAATTTCAAGGAATTAAAGTATTGAGATCCAAAGATGCATACTACTCAATCAAAGGAAGTATGCACTTGGGCTAATATATGATCTAGGACTCAGTGGTGCCAGGCCTGTAACCACACCATTGGAAGATAATTGGAAGCTCACAACAATAGATTACGATGAATGTGTTGGAGGTGTCAAGGTATGTGACGACCCGGATTTCCCACCCTCGAGAGTCGTGATGACGCCTACTAATGAGAGCTAGGCAAGCCAACCCTTAATTATCTTTGTCATTAACCAATTTACCTCTTTTAACAATTATCAGTAATATCATGAAAACAGCGGAATAAAATAAATAAGCGAAAGTCTTAAATTAAAGAATCTGAACAACAATGCGGAAATCAACATAAACCTCTACCCAAGAACTAGTGTCACATACTCACGAACTACTAAGAGTGCTAAATACAAACGTTTGAAAGAAAATATAACTGTTTGTCTCTAAATACATGAGATAACAGACTGAAATAAAAGATAGAAGAGACGTCGGGCCTGCGGACGCCTGCAAGGTTTCTACCTCGGTGTCTCGCTGGACTGAAGGCTAACTCCCGCGCTACTGCAGCTGCTGTCCAACACCTGGATCTGTGCAAAAGAGCACAGAGTGTAGCATCAGCACAACCGACCCCATGTGCTGGTAAGTGTCTGGCCTAACCCCGGCAAGGTAGTGACGAGGCTAGTACCAGACTCCAGACAAACCTGTGCAGTTATATAAAATATTGAAAAAATAAACAAGTAATGAGCAGTTATAAGGGAGGGGTACATGCCTCGGGGAAACAATTCAACTTAGCAAAAACTGAATTAAATATGAAGGAACAGTACAATGTCTAAAACAATATGATAGCACTACTGTTGCGGCGCGCAACCCGATCCGTACGGGTAAATATAACTATTGCGGCGTGCAACCCGATCCACTAATTATAAGATACACCTGTTGAGGCGCGCAACCCGACCTAATACAATATATGTTGCGGTGTGCAACCCGACCCAATACAATATATGTTGCAGCGTGCAACCCGATCTAATATAACGTATGTTGCGGCGCGCAACCCGTTCCAAATATACATAGCTTACAGTAATCATAACCACAAATCCCGGCAGGGATTAATCATAAAATACTCTATCCCGGCAAGGGAACTCAACAGTACAAGTATACTCATCCCGACAAGGGAGAACCAGCTATAACCAATCTCAATTCGAATTTTAACATTTCTATTATCACCATTTCTAACTCATGATTAACTTCCACGAAAATAAGCTAAGCCTTTGCTCAATATCACAAGTCTACTCACTATTTCATCCATAGTATTATTCAAGAACACAAAATGTCAATTTAAGACTCACGGTCATGCTCGACACCGACGTATAGATACTCGTCACCATGCCTATACGTCGTACTCCACAAGAAACACATAACAAATATGACTCAACTCCTAATCCCTCAAGCTAAGGTTAGACCAAACACTTACCTCAAACTTCCACGGACAAATAAATCCTCAACAACCGCTTTCCCTCTCGAATTCGGCTCCAAATCAATCAAATCTATACAATAATGACGTCATAACATCAATACATGCTAAACAAATCAAGCCCAATGCCTAATTACAGATTTCCAAGCTCTCTTCCCAAAATCCCAAAAATCGACCCCGGGCCCGCTTGGTCAAAACACGAGGTTCGGACCAAAATCAAATCCCACATTCACCCACGAGCCCGAATATATAATTTGTTTTCAAATTCGACCCCAAAACGAGGTCTAAATCAAGAAAATCAAAAAGCCCCAATCCCTACCCATTTCTCTAATTTCTACCCTTAATTAGATGTTTTAGGCTTAGGAATTCATTAGATGTTGAAGAAAATGGAAGGAAAAAAGCAAGGATTACTAACCCAAGAAGTCTTTGCTGAAGGATAGCTTCAATGGTCGCCTAAGAGCTTGGAGAAGAAAGGTTTTTGTGAAAACTTGGTGAAATCCCGTAGCTACTGTTTCTGAAGTTTAAAAATAACTGGGCAGAAAAATGCTATATGCGATCGCGAAGAAGGTCATGCGATCGCATAGGGATAGGAAGGTTGGCCATTGCGATCGCAGAAAGGGCATTGCGAACGCATAGAGGAAACTAGCTCCACTCTCAGGTTTGGCTTTTTGTGAATTGCGATCGGGGAGAAGGAATGCGATCGCATAGAAGAAATAGGTTGGGCATCGCGATCGCGAACAGAACTATACGATCGCGTAGAGGAAAATAAAGGGCTTCTCAACTTTACACTATGCGATCGCGGAAGGAGGCACGCGAACGCGAAGGAGGAAAAAATTAGAGCATCACGAACGCGAGAGGAACAATGCGAACGCGTAGAAGAAACTGGGTCTGCAACAGCTGAAGCAAATCTGCAATTTTTTCTAAGTTTGAAACCACTCCGAAACACCTCCGAAACACTCCCGAGCCCTCGGGGCTCCTAACCAAACACATGCACTAACGCAACAACATCCTACGAACTTAACAGTGCGATCAAATCGCCAAATAATCATCAAAAACAACGAATCAAACCTCAAAATCACTAGTTTTCCTCAAACTTCATTAACTTTCAACTTTTGAAATTTTCAGTCCGAAACACGTCAAACGACGTCCGATTTCAACCAAACTTTACAGAAACATCTTAAATCACACATAAGACCTGTACTGGGCGCCGGAACCAAAATACGGGCCCGATACCAACACGTATCAACCACAATAGAGTCACCCACAGGTGTAGACACATAAACAGGAATACCCAATGCATCACTAGGCATGACCAAATACGGGGCAAAATAGGATGACACATACGAATACATAGACCACGGATCAAACAACACTGAAGCATCTCTATCACAAACCAGAACCGTACTTGTAATAATCGCATCTAAAGCCTCTGCCTCGGGCCTGGCCTGAAGAGCATAACATCGGGGCCGGGCCCCACCACTCTGATCTACCTCTCTGGGACGGCCTGCTGCTGGCTGGCCTGCACCTCTGGCGGTCTGAGCTCCACCTCTATGGCCTCTACCTCCACCTCTAGTACCTCTACCCCCTCCTCTAGCTGACTGGGCGGCCTGTGGAACATCTGGTGCCTGAATCATAGGACGGGGACCCTGCTGCTGCGATTGAGTATCTCTCAATCTCGGACAAGCCCTCCTGATGTGACCATACTCACCACACTCATAACATCCACCCGAATGCTGCGGCTGAGGAAACTGAGGCTGACCCTGGCGGCCTGAATGTCCACCCCGGAAGCTCTAGAACGGCAGCGCACTGATAGGAGCTGGCGGTGCACTGAATGGCTGCTGATCAGAATAGTGCGCGTGAGAACCACGGCCACCTGAGGCACCGTGAGAAACCTGGAGGGCTGACTGATGGCCTCTACCATATGAATCTCTACCTCCAGACGAGATACCATTGAATCTGCCGGAATGACGGGGCCTCTTGTCTCCCCCATGACCACCCCCTGCGATAGTACGATCTCAATCCTCCGAGCCACATTGGCCGCCTCCTGAAAAGATATCTCGCTCCCAGCCTCTCTAGCCATCTGGAGAAGAATAGGCTGAATAAGTCCATCAATAAACCGTCTCACTCTCTCCCTCTCAGTGGGAAGTATAACAATAGCATGGCGGGCCAACTCAATAAACCTGGTCTCATACTGGGTGACTGACATAGATCCCTGATGGAGACGCTCGAACTGCCTCCGATAGGCCTCTCGCCGTGTAATAGGGAGAAACTTCTCCAGGAATATATGCGTGAACTGCTCCCAGGTCAAGGCTGGAGATCCTGCTGGTCTAGCTAAACAATAATCCATCCACCAAGTCTTGGCTGACCCAGACAACCGGAATGTAGCGAAATCAACCCCATTGGTCTCAACAATACCCATGTTCCGAAGAACCTCGTGGCAGCTGTCCAAATAATCCTGAGGATCCTCGGTAGATGCACCGCTGAAGGTAGTAGTGAAGATCTTGGTGAACCTATCCAACCTCCATAAAGAATCGGCAGACATAGTTGCCCTATCACCGGCCTGGGCTACCACACCCGGCTGAGCTGCTCCAACTGGCTGAACTTCTGGAGTCTGAATCGGGGGAGCTCCCTGCTCCGGAGTATGAGTAGCAGGAGTCTAGGCCCCTCCTCCAGCCTGAGAGACGGCTAGTGCTACAGGAAGCAAACCTACTCGGGTAAAACTCTCCATCAGACCTACCAATCGGACCAGAGCGTTCTGAAGAACTAGGGTAGCAATAAACCCCTCTGGGACCTGAGCTGGGCCCACCGGAACTGCGGAGGCTGGGGCCGGAACCTCCTCGTCGAAGTCAACCTGAGGCTCCGCCAATGGTGCTGCTGCTCGGGGCTGAGCTCTGCCCCTACCTCGACCTCTAGCACGGGCCTCGTCCTCTGCCCCTAGTGGGAGCTGCCTGGGGCTCGGACTGCTGGTCAGAAGATGAGGAATCGTGTGTTCTCGCCATCTGCGAAAGAACAGAGTAGAAATTCAATTAGCATTTGAGGAACAAATTTGCACGACAAGAAAGAACAAATATGAGATTTTTCCTAACTCTGTAGCCTCTGGGGGATAAATACAGACGTCTCCGTACCGATCCCTCAGACTCTACTAAGCTTGTCCGTGAGTTGTGAGACCTATATAACCTAGAGCTCTGATACCAACTTGTCACGACTCGAATTTCCCACCCTCGAGAGTCGTGATGGCGCTTACTAATGAGAGCTAGGAAAGCCAACCTTTAATTATCTTTGTCATTAACCAATTTACCTCTTTTAACAATTATCAGTAATATCATGAAAACAGCGGAATAAAATAAATAAGCGGAAGTCTTAAATTAAAGAATCTGAACAACAATGCGGAAATCAACATAAACCTCTACCCAAGAACTAGTGTCACATACTCACGAACTACTAAGAGTGCTAAATACAAACGTTTGAAAGAAAATATAACTGTTTGTCTCTAAATACATGAGATAACAGACTGAAATAAAAGATAGAAGAGACGCCGGGCCTGCGGACGCCTGCAAGGTTTCTACCTCGGTGTCTCGCTGGACTGAAGGCTAACTCCCGCGCTACTGCAGCTGCTGTCCAACACCTGGATCTGTGCAAAAGAGCACAGAGTGTAGCATCAGCACAACCGACCCCATGTGCTGGTAAGTGTCTGGCCTAACCCCGGCAAGGTAGTGACGAGGCTAGTACCAGACTCCAGACAAACCTGTGCAGTTATATAAAATATTGCAAAAAAATAAACAAGTAATGAGCAGTTATAAGGGAGGGGTACATGCCTCGGGGAAACAATTCAACTTAGCAAAAACTGAATTAAATATGAAGGAACAGTACAATGTCTAAAACAATATGATAGCACTACTGTTGCGGCGCGCAACCCGATCCGTACGGGTAAATATAACTATTGCGGCGTGCAACCCGATCCACTAATTATAAGATACACCTGTTGAGGCGCGCAACCCGACCTAATACAATATATGTTGCGGTGTGCAACCCGACCCAATACAATATATGTTGCAGCGTGCAACCCGATCTAATATAACGTATGTTGCGGCGCGCAACCCGTTCCAAATATACATAGCTTACAGTAATCATAACCACAAATCCCGGCAGGGGGATTAATCATAAAATACTCTATCCCGGCAAGGGAACTCAACAGTACAAGTATACTCATCCCGACAAGGGAGAACCAGCTATAACCAATCTCAATTCGAATTTTAACATTTCTATTATCACCATTTCTAACTCATGATTAACTTCCACGAAAATAAGCTAAGCCTTTGCTCAATATCACAAGTCTACTCACTATTTCATCCATAGTATTATTCAAGAACACAAAATGTCAATTTAAGACTCACGGTCATGCTCGACACCGACGTATAGATACTCGTCACCATGCCTATACGTCGTACTCCACAAGAAACACATTAACAAATATGACTCAACTCCTAATCCCTCAAGCTAGGTTAGACCAAACACTTACCTCAAACTTCCACGGACAAATAAATCCTCAACAACCGCTTTCCCTCTCGAATTCGGCTCCAAATCAATCAAATCTATACAATAATGACGTCATAACATCAATACATGCTAAACAAATCAAGCCCAATGCCTAATTACAGATTTCCAAGCTCTCTTCCCAAAATCCCAAAAATCGACCCCGGGCCCGCTTGGTCAAAACACGAGGTTCGGACCAAATCAAATCCCACATTCACCCACGAGCCCGAATATATAATTTGTTTTCAAATTTCGACCCCAAAAAAACGAGGTCTAAAATCAAGTAAAATCAAAAAGCCCCAATCCCTACCCATTTCTCTAATTTCTACCCTTAATTAGATGCTTTAGGCTTAGGAATTCATTAGATGTTGAAGAAAATGGGGAAAAAAGCAAGGATTACTAACCCAAGAAGTCTTTGCTGAAGGATAGCTTCAATGGTCGCCTAAGAGCTTGGAGAAGAAAGGTTTTTGTGAAAACTTGGTAAAATCCCGTAGCTAATGTTTCTGAAGTTTAAAAATAACTGGGCAGAAAAATGCTATATGCGATCACGAAGAAGGTCATGCGATCGCATAGGGATAGGAAGGTTGGCCATTGCGATCGCAGAAAGGGCATTGCGAACGCATAGAGGAAACTAGCTCCACTCTCAGGTTTGGCTTTTTGTGAATTGCGATCGCGGAGAAGGAATGCGATCGCATAGAAGAAATAGGTCGGGCATCGCGATCGCGAACAGAACTATACGATCGCGTAGAGGAAAATAAAGGGCTTCTCAACTTTACACTATGCGATCGCGGAAGGAGGCACGCGAACGCGAAGGAGGAAAAATTAGAGCATCACGAACGCGAGAGGAACAATGCGAACGCGTAGAAGAAACTGGGTCTGCAACAGCTGAAGCAAATCTGCAATTTTTTCTAAGTTTGAAACCACTCCGAAACACCTCCGAAACACTCCCGAGCCCTCGGGGCTCCTAACCAAACACATGCACTAACTCAACAACATCCTACGAACTTAACAGTGCGATCAAATCGCCAAATAATCATCAAAAACAACGAATCAAACTTCAAAATCACTAGTTTTCCTCAAACTTCATTAACTTTCAACTTTTAAAATTTTAAGTCTGAAACACGTCAAACGACGTCTAATTTCAACCAAACTTTACAGAAACATCTTAAATCACATATAAGACCTGTACCGGGCGCCGGAACCAAAATACGGGCCCGATACCAACACGTTCTAATCAATTTTTATTTCAATTTTCCTTAATAATTTCAGAAAAATAATTTTACTCAAAAATTCATTTCTCGGGCTTGGGACCTCGGAATTCGATTCCGGGCATACGTCCAGGCCCCATATTTTCCTACGGACCCTCCGTGACCGTCAAATCACGGGTCCGGGTCCGTTTACCCAAAATGTTGACCGAAGTCAAATTTATTCATTTTAATACCAAAATTTAGCATTTTTCACACAATTTCACATTTAAGCCTTCCAGCTACGCGCCCGGATTGTGCACGCAAAACGAAGTGACTATAAATGAGGTTTTCAAGGCCTCGGAAGCACAGAATGGATAAGAAAATAGGTGATACCCTTTGGGTCGTCACAAGGTACGTGGTAAAGTTGGGAGAATCCTTGATTTCTTGGAAATCAAAGAAGCAGCAGGAAGTAAGCAGAAGCTGAATACAAAAGCATGGGAGCAGCAATCTCAGAAGTAATTTGGCTAGAAGGATTACTAGTTAGGTATGCCAGTTTCCAGACCTGTACAGCTATTTATGACAACAAAGCACCAATTCGGATTGCTTCTAACCCAATCTACCATGAAAGAACCAAGCATATCGAGATAGATTGCCACTTCATTAGAGAAAAAATTTAAGAAGGGCTGATACAAGCTCAACATGTGAGCACCAAAGATCAACTGGCCGACATACTGACAAAAGGCTTAAGAACCGTGCAACATCAGTACTTAAAGTCCAGCTTGGAGTATTCAATGTATTTCATCCTCCAGCTTGAGGGGGAGTATTGAAAATGTATTACAATTAGAGTTAGTTAGTCAGTTACAAGTGGAGTTAAATACAATGCAAAGACATGTGACTAGCAGGTGTCCAGCTAAGAAGCACTAATTACTCTGTATAAAAGGACGGTCTTCTTCCCTCTCTGAATAACAGAAACATTACACAAAAATTCTCTCTAGAATATTCTACCGCTGCATTGCCTATGATAGCCTCTTCTCGTAGCTGATCTCCCGTCAATTTGACAGAAATTAAAAGGAAAAACTAGTGCATAGTAATAGTATATTCTTTCTGTTCAAAATCGTAACCTTACGGACTTCAGGAAACAGATAGTCCTAACTGATATTCTCCTCCGTGCAAATAAAGTGATAAAGCGCCTTTCATTAAACAAACAAAAAGAGGTACTACTAATATACAATGTGTACGATCAGTACGTGGTGGAACCAAAATGAGAGGTAATATAAGGACAAAACTAAAAACCTTACATTATAATCACCGTAAAATATTACAATTTTCACAGCATTTTTACCACCTTCTCGACAGTTTTTCTCTTCATCAATTTTGAGACGGATGTACTGTGATGTAAATAAAAATGACTGTGAAAACAGCACCTTTGCCTTTTTTTTTTTTTTTTTGGTTTTCCTTTTTGCCTAACCCTTAAAAGCTGAACACATTACAAGAAAATATTGCTGGGACCCAAGAAATACTTATGGGTCCCACATCTTCATGCTGTACTAGTAAATACACGTTGACGTGAAATACTCAAAAGCAATCTTTATGAAAAAAGATGTCCCTCACGTGGTCACCACCTAAAAATCACGTGAGCACCACCCTCCTCCACCGCTGCCATGCAAGACAGGCAACTCAGCTCCGACTACTCCAGGCTTTAAGGAGAAAACAGAATGCCAGATCTCTGTAAAAGCTCTAACAATGACGCCATGGTAGTAAGGAGAATTAAGCTGTAAAAAACAGTTAAGAAGCTCTCTTAATTCGTCTTTAGAGTATATCTCCTTTTCAAGAATCATTTGAAGCATTGACTGCCGGAAGTCAACGTAAGGGTCGTCGGAATCTTTCTCGACGGCGACACTCTTGCCGCCGATCCTGCCGAAGCCTTGAACGTCCCTCTCGGTGTCGGAGGAGTAGTAGGCCGGAGAGAAAGTGGTGGTAGTAGTAGCGTTAGAAGAACTAGAGGAGGAGTAGTTGTAGGCGGGGTTGTGGTGGTGCTTGGTTGTTCTCTGGTAGTGGAAGGCGGCGGAGTTGTGGCGGCGGGGCTTAGGGTGGAAAATGCTGGAAAGTTTAGGGCGTCGGCAACTGCTGCTGCAGCCAAGTTTCACTGTCACGTTGCTCAAAATAATCTTTCTCTTGTGAGTTGACATTATATTGCAAGATTAAGAGAGTGTTATTTTACTCAGTGAGGATTTTGCCGAAGGGTAAAGTTTTATCTGAGTTTGTTTAACGAAAGTCAGCGTGACTAAGGAGCTGCATTGGACTGAGGGAACTTATAAATTCTATGGGTGCTAGAGCTAGAAAGAATAGAATAAAAGTTCTTCAGTTATTAGAAGGTATCTTCTTGTTATTCTTACAGCCAGTTGAGATAACTAGTAATTGATGACACACACGCATGGAGTAGTACGAGTAGTATTTATTATTGGATTCAAGTTATAAACATTTGGACAGTGTAAAGATTTTCTTTATATTATCTATCATAGCAGATAACCTTTTTTTTTTTAAGACTATAAATTTCATTTTTTATGGAGGGATATCTGATATGATTTTAAATAACTTGATGTTTGATTTTTTTTTTTATACAATCAGTATATGTAAGGTACATTCTTGGGTACTTATTGTTTGACCAAAAAGTATTGTACTCTTTGTTAAACTAATACAATGATAACTGAGGTAAGGTGAATCTTAGTCAAACATAATAATTCTTAGATCTAGCTTAGAGTTTGGGTGATACCGTTTATTATGAATCGTTTAATCAATCATTAAATGTGCACTTTAGAGAGTAAATGAAGAGTGAGTAACGAGCAATAAATACGAGAAATGGCAATAAATGTAAATAAGAAGAACATTTCACCCAAATATCAAATGATGTGGAAGACTCTTCCCTCTGACAACGAAATATGGCAGTAAACAAGAATATAAGCAATGCTTTCTTGGATCACGTGAGTGAAAAGGAAGAATAATCGATAAAATCAATCACTATGGAAAGGTGAACTTTATATTTTCTCTCAAGGGTCAACTCCTTTCAATAGTTTTCTCCGATCCAATCTCACATGCCCCCTTTTCTTCTCCCTATCTTTCTATTTATATGGGATGTTCTCTAAAACCCTAAAAAGTACAACAAGGGGAATATCTAGGAGAATATTCCTGTCACTAGTTCCAAGACTACACTAGCTGTTATTCCTACTCTTTGCTACTCGACCTCGACCTCTACGGCTCACTTAGCGACTGTTTGTTGTTGGGCTTTGGTCGACCTTGGCCTATTCGTCCAAATTAGAACATAGTCTTTTCACCTTATGATCTTCCCACACCCAATTATCTCGGCAAGATATTGACCCATTTAGTTAGTCCCTTCGCTTGTTGGGGTCGCCTTCCCGTCGGCCCCGACGAGCGGACCATTTCAGTCGGCAATTTGTGAAGAAATTTTTGGCGTGGTGATCGAGTGGAGGTGTTTGTTGCCGAAGTAATGACGTGTCCCTTTGAGATTCGTAGGTCATGGGGTTGGTGCAGGATGACGTCACAACGTATGCATCATCATTACGCATCTTTCCAATGCATTGCCTCGTTCCTCGAGTCCCTGTCATTTCGAATCTAAGGCCAGTGGCAGTTTCTTGCATCGATTCGATCGCCCCTGAGGTCTATAAATAAGGACGGGGAAATTTCTCAAAGAAACTTTTGCACTCTTCTAGTTTCTTCAGCCCTGCAATTGCTTACTTTTCTCCTTCTTGTGTTCTTGCTTCCAGTAACCGCTGCCATTGCCACCCTTTCTTCTTTTTCTGTCCCCTCGTATACACGTTATCAGAAAATGGCTACCGTGACCCCCAACGCCGAGATAATTTCTGACCCCACTTCGCTATCAGCGGCCATGCCTTCTGGTAGCGGAGAATCAGCGGTGGTGGAGGATGAAAGCTTTCCCACTGTGAAGGAGATCATTCCTCGTAACCCTACTTCCAGGTCTGACTTGTCTAAGGAACCCACCACGAATCGAAGTCTGCGAAGTCGGATATGGAGGCGAAACATCTTGCCGTCGTAAGGGCCAAATACGGCATTTCAGCCCACGTTGACCTGGTTCCGGCCAGAGACGGCGTGATTCAAGTTCACAGACCTGGGTATTGTGCGGATTACGCCTACCCATTCCATATAGGATACTCTCTTCCTCTTCCTCCATTGGCAGAGGAGTTTTGCCGCTACTACCATATCTGTCTGGCACAGCTCTCTCCCTACCTTTACAAGATTTTCCTTATGTTGGCGAAGTTTGCGAAGCTCGCTGGCTGCGAAGTCTCTATCTGCCATCTTCTGTACCATTTTGTGTCGAGCTTCCATAGAGGCACGATGATTCACCTCTGCTACCACGGAACTAAAGGGTTTTTGGCGGGATGGAGGACAGGACGAACCGCCGGCTCTAGGCCCATTATTTCTTTGTTAAAACCGAGCACGTGGTGGCAAACCCCAGTGACTTTCCTGAACAATGGAATTTTGCTCGTAAGTATCGTTATTTGGAGTACATTCTTCTCTCCTCTTCGTGATTCGTGACTTGTTACATCGTTTTTACTTTTGCAGTTGAGAGGCAACCCCCATATTTGGTCGCCAACATTAGTGACTGGGTGGCCCGCGTTTTGCCTCACACCATAGGTATCCGTGACTGGGCGTCCTTTAATAAGAGATTCGGGCTCAAGCTCTCGGCCGGTAAGTCGGGTTTCGCCCTTATTACTATTTCGCTTTTGCTGCGGTGCATGTCTTTTTGTCATTTTACGGTTTTCCTTTGATGCTAGGTCGGAGAACTTCTAAGAAGGTGAAGGCTCCTGTCCCCGCATTTCGTCAGGCGGTTGCTTCGGCTGGGATGCAGTTCGTGTTGGCCGAGTCTGTGCGAAATACTTCTTCCCAGACTCCGTTATTAAGCGAGCCTGGTCGTCAGACGGCCACTCCGTCAGTGGAGGTCCCAGCTTGCCCGGTGAGTCATTTAGTGGATGAATCTTCCACTGGCGAGGAGGAAGCGGCGCCATTGAAGAGACGACGAGTGGAAGCCGTGGTCACACCCGAACGGGCCATGACCGTGGTTATGGAGGCGACGTTCACTTCAGCTACGGGGACGGCTCCCCTGCCGGAGATTGTCGCAAAAGTTAGGTCATTGGAGACGATAGAGGCAGCTGCGGAAATGGAAATACCAGGGGCAGCCGAGTTTGGCTCATCGTCTGCTGGTGTTAGAGGAGAATGGTCGTCGTGAAGGATCACGGGTCTGGTTCTGATATCGACCCCGAGGAAGTACGACCTTCGAGGAGAGATTTACTCGAGTGGAGGTGAGGACCGAGGGGTCCACTCGAAATATTGTCATCCCCGTGGAATTTAACTTATTGGTCAACTCAAAGAGCGTGGTTCCAGCTTTGGCCCCTCTATACGCGGAGCCCGAGAATAGGACCTTGCAGACGCTGAAGGATGCGGACCTGTCATTAGGCATTTCTGGGATGGCCCTGCGAGTAAGTCTCTTTTTAGCGTTTCAATTTCTTCTTCCTTTTACGTTATTTGTCTTTGCTGATCCTTCTTCATCTGTTTATCAGACCCTCATCTTGGAAATTGAGAGCACACGTCGGGAGGAGAAGAGGACGAGACTCTACAAGAAGATGGAGTCAAAATACAGAGAGTACCGTACAAAGTACAAAGCCCTGGTCTGTATGCTTGGTGAGGACGCTTTGTTCCCAACCCTCCATGACGATCTGAGGCAGAAGAGTGAGGAGTTGAAGGCGAAGGATGACGAGTTGGAGGAGAAGGACGACGAGCTCATGAGGATTATTGGCAAGTGCAGTGAGCTTGAAGAGACGTTAAGGGCCAAGAAGGATGAGCTTGAGGTGAGCAAGGGGGTCATGGCTGAGTGCGGTGATCTCTAAGCTCAGGTGACGTCCTTAAAGGCCGAGCTTTAGCAGAGCACAGCTGTGGTTAACAGCTTAAGGGACGAGTGTGAGCACGGGATTTTTGCCTCGCTTAAATTACTCCTACAGAATTCATTAAAATTAGGATTTTTTTTCTTTTATTAATTGAATATTAGGGAATTAATTGCATGATTTTGTGATTATGTGCATTTTTGTGCATTTTTAATTGATATAACTCATGAAAAATACAAAAATAGCATACTTGCATTTTTAGAACCTCTTTTTTAACATTTTTTCTCATTAGTTAATTAACATTACAAAAAAATAGAAGAAAAATAACAAAAAAATAGTTCTTTTGCTTTTCATTTTTAATAGTCTTCTTTTTAAATTAGGATTTAGTTTATTTTAGAAAATTAAGTAGTCTAATTTTAGGGTTAAATTAGGTTTTGTTAGTTTTAATTTTGCAAAGAAGAAAAATAAATAAAAACAAAAGAAGGAAAGGAAAACCAACAAAAGAATTTTTATTAATTGAATTGAAAATGCAAGAAAAAGGCATCAAGCCACTCAATTTTGGGCCCAATCTCACCTAAAATCGGACCTGAACATGCCAGCCCAATCGTATTACCCGGTCCAGTCTAGCAGAGGGCAAAACGACGCCGTTTAGTAGGAGTTTAATCTTGGCCGTCTATGTTTCTTGATCGGACGGTCAAGAAGCCCAGATCACTAAGTATATAACTGTCCTAACGCTACCACCCCTTCAGCCCCCTACCTCTTGTCTCTAACCCCAAACCCTAGAGATTAGCCGCCCGTGTATTCTCCGTCAACTTCGCCGGCGGCGCATACGCGAAACCCTCCAATGGCTCCCAGATTAACACCATAGCATCCCCTCCGTCCCCTCTCTCCGAATCCAACTTCAATTTTCCTCAAATCCTATCCTAGCCTCTCAAATTTACAAAACCCTAGCACCGCCACAGTTTCTCCGGTGGCGGCGCCGCCTCCAAATCACCTCAAAATAACACCCTAAGAACTCCACAACCCCCTCACCACGAATCCTCATCCCGTTTCTTTCAAACATTTCTGGAGCTTCTCGAAAATCAAATCGAAGAGCTGAGCCTTGCTTCTAAATGCATAATTCAATGGGTTAGGGAGGTTTTTAGACGGTCTTGAACCTTGCTCAGCTGTTTTCACAAGATTGAAGCCTAATCCGGTCAAGAATCAAAAGCTTTCTTCAGTTCGAGTTGTCCGCACAGTTTTAGGTATTTCTTCATTTTTTTTTGCTAGTTTCTTCACTTCCCTTTTTATTCTTCGTTTCCATATGATTCTTCTTCTTTTTCTAGACTTCTATTTTACACTGTTCACAAATTCTTATTTCTCTTATGGTTAGTTTTAAAGAGATTTTAGGATAATTAGCTATCACCAATAGTTTGTTTAGCCGTTTAGTGTTTAGCTTTGTTAATTGAATTGAATCGCTTCTGTTTTGTATTATTTTTCGATTTTGGTTTGTTTTTGTGTTCCACAGTCCTTTAGAAATTGCTTGTTCTGTTTTAATTTCTAATGAGTTTTTATTAATTCAGTAGTTTAGCTAATTTCGATTTGTTATTCTGTTTATCATCCCACTGTTTTTAGGATATCAGTGTCTCACTGAGTTTAAGGTCCAGCTTGGATTATTTAGGTTGATTAGTTTAATCGTTAGGATCTCTATTAGTTTGTTTGGATATAGCTGAAATTTCTAGCATTGGTGGTTAATTGACCATGGTCTTTTGATCAAGCTTAAGAGGATTCAGGTTAGTTAGTATAAGGTAGTAAATTTAGTTTGCATATAAGGTTGATATAGGTATCTTATTTAAGAAACCTGTTAGTGATTGAAGCTAGAATCCTCTAGAATCTTCTAAAATAGGGCTTTAGTTATAATTTAAGAAACTTAGAGCAGTAACTTGAGAAACAAGTCAAAACATTAAGGACTATTGAATAAAACTAAAAATAAAAAAGGAGGGAAAATGGGTAATGAAATCTAGAAGCTTCCTCCCCCTTTTTCTGCCTATAAAAGGCAGTATACCTGCCTTCTTTCACAAGTTCTGAACCCTGAAAAATTCCAAAAGTTCCAGTTCTGAAAAAATCCCTCAAAAAATCCACCAATTCGAATCTCTTAAGTTTTAAAAATTCAAAATCCAAAAGCAAGCAACTGAAGTTCAATCTCTATTCTTCAAAAACAAAAAAAAAGGTAGAAGAACTCGAAAATGCTATTCCATTGAAACTTTCAAATTCCGGTGGTTAATTTTAATGTCCAACTGAGATATGGACGAAAAAATGGTCTGAATACTCCTTGTGTTTGGTTGCTGAAGTTCAGAAGCTTTTCTGGGCTCAATTCCGAGTCTATTTGGGTTTAATTGAAGTTTAGTCTAGGGTAATTACTAGTGTCATTTGCCTGAGTCAATTCCCTGGGTTTTGGATGTGATTTTGCTGCCTCCTGCTGAAGTTTTGCATCTGCTATTATTCTGCTGCAGGTGACCACTTCTCCTTCTCTTATCCTGCTTTAATTTCAGGTATTTTTCGACTTCAAGCATTGTATGAAGGACTAAATCCACGAGTATATCTGGATTGTTGAATAAATGATGAATTGCTCTTGGCGACTTCATGTTTAGCCTATTTTTGTACATATTAATTCACATGCTAGATTATATGGTAGCCGTACTTGATGTTAATTGAGTGTAGATGGATATTAATTGTAAATGATGTTAGATCAGAGGTTAGCATTTGGTGTTTGATCTATGTCATTAAAATTGGACTGCATCGGACATGTTTGATGTAAAATAATCTCTTGTTTTAATTTGATCCTTTTGTATAAGAGTGTTATGAACTGAAAACTGATCCTGAGGTTATTAGAGTGTTAGTAGTAGTGTTAGTAAATTCGGCCTTGTTATCATGTTCAATAAAATCAAATTGATAGCAAGCTGCTGATTGGAAATTGGATTTAAAATGGACTACATGTTCCTATTGATGCAAGATTAGGTGTTTTTGGTTTCAGATACACTAGACAGTCCAATTCTTCATTTACAGGTTTAAATCACAACGAAAATTCATAGAATGTGCTGATTGCAACAAAGTTGGTTTTATTTTGAGATTCTATATTCAATACACTGTGGCTGATTATATGAGTTGAATATTCATGTGATGACTAAGTTCAAGGTATTCGATTAGCATCAATATTTGGAATTAAAATCAGTCCTCCGTTCAGAAATAGCTGTGAATTAAAATTGAATAGTTAAAAATTCGTATGGAAATCAAATATCTGGTTGTGGGCTCATGTAGGCCCAAACCTGGCAGCCTTGTACTCAAACGAGATTTGGGCCTAGGAGCCTATAAGCCAAAGGCCCAATGCAGGCCGCTTTTCATAAGTTGATTCATGGACCAATTAATTCTATAACACAGGTTTTGGGCTGTCCAAGTTAAGTAGCACATTTGAATTAAGAGGTTTTCCTCTTGTTCAAGTGTGGACTTGAACTTGAGGCCCAAATTCCTTGATTGCTTTTTTTAATAGTAATTAATAATGCCAATTAACTAGGCCCTTTTAGAAACAATTAAATAGAAAATCGTAGTTTGCTTTAGGTTGGCCTTTAAATAATAAAAATGAGACGATCCTCGCCAAATAAAATACATAAATTGCAGGGCCCTCATTAAATACTCCTATTAAAATACTTAGAATTTGGGACGTGCCGTTTAGCGATTTTCACGGCCTCCTGCAAAGATAATAACACGTTAGTCGCTTTAGGTGAACTTTTAATAATTTTACCTTCTTAATACGGGTGTGCATTTCATGCAACCCAAATCCAAATCCCAAAACGTTGAATAAGAATGTGTCGAGGATCCGGGTGCATTTCATGTGACGTGATCCAAAAACACGTTCTTAAACGACGTTCACTTTCCTAAAAAATTAACTAAAAAGCGGTAAATAATCTTAAAATTGCACTATAGGTTGGAACATGCAAAAAATTAGATTTTTAGCCATTTATAATAATTTAAGCGACCGCGCTAGAACCACGGGATCCGGGGGTGCCTAACACCTTCCCTTGGGTCAACATAATTCCTTATTCAGAATTTCTGGTTCGCAGACTCCAATTGGAAAGTCGAATTTTTTCTCGATTTGGGATTTAAATTAAATCGGTGACTTGGGACACCAAAAGCCAATCCTTTCCCAAGTGGTGACTCTAAGAATAAATAAATAATCCCATTTCGAATAATGTCACTTTAAATGGAAAAACTCCCTTATACATTATCCTTCGGGGTAGGTGTGTAAAAAGGAGGTGTGACAGCTCTGGCGACTCCACTGGGGAATACGAACCCAGAATTTCGATTCAGGGTTCAAGAATTCGAGCTTAGTATAATTGCTATATTTGGCTTATCTGATTTTTCTACTTGTTCCATGCTATATGTGCTAAATGTTTTACCGCTTTGATATTTGTTGAATTGTATATAAACTGTTACGAATCCCTTCCTCTCTCTGAGTCTTCTACATCATGGAG
The DNA here is from genome assembly GCF_001879085.1 of Nicotiana attenuata. Lineage (NCBI taxonomy): Eukaryota > Viridiplantae > Streptophyta > Magnoliopsida > Solanales > Solanaceae > Nicotiana > Nicotiana attenuata. Next base: position 44,923 of record NW_017675316.1, read on the forward strand.
AAGGGTGCACTTCGTGTAGCTTCTCTTTTGTTTAGAGTCTTTCCCAATTTAGAACGAGGTTTGGATAAGTTGCTAAGCCGGCGGAGCTTCTGTATCCCCGGTACGCTGCCTCCCCCTCGTCTCGAGTTGTCCGCTCGGGTAAGCCAGGTCTAGACCAATAAACCTAGGGTTAAACCTAGAAGAACAAAAACTCATGCCGGATCCCTAGTAGGACGTTTGTTTGCATCATGTGCATTTGGCTTAGGGGACTCAACACAGGGGTTGGGTCCGTCTAGGACAGGTGACCTGAAATGAATTGACCATCCTGATGCATCTTACGTGCTACTTGCGCATTTATTTGCTCGGCTTTGCATGTTGACCGGCTTGTCTAAATGAGTGAATTATGAAAAGTAAGCAGTGTTAGGACTAAGTAAGGGTGACCATTTGTTTTGAAAAACCCAATGCCCAAGTAGTACCGAAATGCTGCCGGATTTGTGACAAAAAAAAAGAGAAAAGGAGAAAAATATTTGAAAAATAGGAAGAAAATTGTTGTTCAAAAACACATTTTTGATTTTGGCACGTCTGCCCGAACTACGCCGGTTTGATTCTCACCGGATGTGAGATACGTAGGCAACCCTCATCGGGTCCAACCACCCCTTTGCAAAAAATAGCCAAATATACCAAAATTTTAATTCTTGTCATAAATAAGTCGGGTGATGCCATTCTTGTCTAAAATAAGCCGAACGTCCCTAAAAGGGCGGCAGAAGGCCGTTTTTGCAAGAACAGCCACCCTGAGTCATTTTTAGATGGTTTGCGGGCACAACCTTAAAATCTTCCTCCCAGAAGTGCTGAAAGGCCGTATCTACAAAACCAAGTCCTTGTTTTTCTAGATAAAGAAAAGTTTGCAAAAATAGCCACTTTTTCCTTTTAGGTCAGAATAAGTCATTAATACTCCTTAGTTGTCTTTCTTTCGTAAATAAAAATAAAGAAAAATACAAATTTTGAAAAATTGAGTCCGAAAATATTTTTGAAAATACTTTTACTTCTAAAAATTCCCAAAGTTCCAATAAAAAGAAAAGAAATGTTTAGAAGTCTTTCTTTCAAAAATTCAAAAGAAAAATCAAAATCAAAACTCAAAAGTACATATTTCCCTTTTTTCTTTTAAAGCATTCCGAAAAAAAGAGAATTAGCTTATTTGCAAGAACTACGCTTGGTCTGATTCATGCGGGCTCATGATACGTAGGCAATCTCCATAGTATTCGACCTAAACCCTAAGAGAAAAAGAAAAAGGGAGGAAAGAAAATAAAAGAAAAAACAAGAGAGAACAATACGGGGGAAGAAAATAAAAGAAAAACAAGAGTGGAAAAGAAACACAAAAAGAGAAAAACCATGAGAAAAATCAAAATGAGAGAAAACAAGAAATGAAAAACAGAGGGAAAAGAAAATGGAAATACAAAGGAAAGAAATTGGAAAAGAAAAGCCGGGATGACGCATGCAACCATTGCAAACATGTAGACACCCAGTTAACTGTATAGGTGCATCACTCCCCAATGTGCAGTTACCTATCTGTTACTTGTCTCAAACTAACCGTGGTTGCTGTCAAATTTCCAGCCTAGCTTTTAGAAACGGTGGTTCGTTGTGGTAAGCCGGCATCGCATCAATACTTTACCAGATCAAAAGGAAGTACAGAAATGTCATCTGAAATGACTTTGCCACCAGTTCTCATCACCGAAGACAGCCCCATCTCAGGGATCCCGGCCTCCGAGTCTAGCACAGCTGAAGAAAATCGGATACTACGTCTCCGAATGATGGAGATGTGGGACGCATGGACTAATGGCAGGGAGCCTCCAAGTGCTATCCCTGGCTTTCCTGAATTGTTCCCGAGGACTGGGGGTACTTCTAACATCCCTATCAGTCACCCGAATACCCCGTCTGCTCACTTCATAGGAACACCTTCTGAGGTACGCCCCCACGTGTTCACATCAGGAGCAGCTCCTAATATTTTTACCGCTCCACCATGCTCCGCCACCACCAGCCTTCACTCGCGAGGCCTGCTATTGATCCCTCGGTCTTCACTTTCCAAAATCCCATCTTTCAAGCAGATCCTCCTCAATATCCCACATACACTTACGCTCAGCCACCGCCATTTGAGCTCACACCAGGGCAAGATAAAACTCCCAAAGCTCTTGAACAAGATGAGATGGCAAAGAGAATGAGGAGCCTTGAGCAGAGCTTGAAGAACATGCAAGGTTTGAGCGGGCAGAAGAGTGTATCATATACTGATCTGTGCATGTTCCCTCACGTGCATCTGCTATGGGATTCAAAACCCCGAAGTTTGAGAAATACGATGGGCATGGCGATCCCATTGCTCACCTTAAGAGGTACTGCAATCAATTACGCGGTGCTGGCGGAAAAGAGGAGTTGTTAATGGCTTACTTTGGAGAAAGCTTGGTAGGCATCGCCTCGGAATGGTATATGGACCAAGATGTCTCATAATGGCACGTTTGGGATGACCTTGCCAGAGATTTTGTGAGACAGTTTCAATACAACATAGACATTGCGCCTGACAAGAAATCCTTGGCGAATTTGAAAAAGAAGCCCTCAGAAACTTTCAGGGAATATGCTATTAAGTGGCGTGAGCAAGCGTCGAGGGTGAAACCTACAATGGATGAGGTGGAAATGGTCACCTTATTTCTTCAGGCCCAGGAAGCAGATTATTTCCAGAACATGATGTCAGCCATAGGCAAACCTTTTGCAGAGGTGATTAAGATTGGTGAAATGGTGAAGAATGGTCTGAAGACAGGAAGAATTGGTCTGGAGGAATGGCCAAAGGTAATAAGAAAGAAGAAACGGTTATGGCAGCCTCAGGGGCAAGGAGACATCGCGCTCCCAAACCCATGTTTCCGGACAGAATCCCTCAACATTACTATTCTCATCACGACATGGCTTATGCTCCTCAACCGTATGCGGTCATGAATGCTCAACCTTTTGCTCGGCTGCAGCCACATGCCAATAGAAACCAAGCTCCATTTCAAAGAAACCAGCCTCCTCACCAAAACCACTATAACCCCCGTCCTCCACAAAATAACTTTCGTCCTCGTGAACCACCCAGGAGGCCAAATTTTACACCAATCGGTGAATCCTACTCCAGTCTGTTTCCGAAGCTTGATCAAATGGGTTTGCTGTAGCCCATACCTCCAAACAGGCAAAACCCAGAATCGCCTTCCTATCAGCGGGGTGTCCGATGCGCTTATCACTCAGGAGCTGAGGGGCATGATACAGAAAACTGTTGGACATTGAAGAGAGCCGTGGAAGACTTGATAGAGCAGGGGAAGATAGTGCTGAGGGACGTGGAGGTCCCAAATGTGACCAACAATCCTTTGCCAGCTCACAATAATGGACCTATGATTGGAATAATCTGCGAGGATAAAGAGTTCAATCCGGCATTAAAGGCCATCATTGCCATTGCTGACGCAGAAAGAAAACCAAAGGTTGCTTCAAAGCAAGATAAAGGGGATAAGAAAAACAAAGTCACCAAGGCGGAGCCGGAAAAGAAAGCTGAAGCCAAAACAGAAGTGATACCCCCCAAGGATGGAATTCCCTATATCCCGCGAGGCCGTCAAGAAAAGAAGCTGATTGTGAACCCTCCAAAGAAATTGGAAGTGAAAAGGGGGACGCAAGTGTACGTACCCAAGCAAGCCTATGTGGTACGGGGGACAATCAACCCACCTCGGCTGAGTGAGCCAGTGGTTATTGGACGCGTACCACAGAAGCCTGTGACCAACCCTGCTGCAGTACCATGGAACTACCATCAGATGGTGGTTACGTATAAAGGGAAAGAGATACTGGGAGGGCTTCCAAAAAATGTTCCCGCCGAAAAGTACTCAAACATAGAAGAGGTGAACAATGCTACCTAAAGGCGTTTCCCGCCTAAGAGGCCTGTAAGTGCTGAAGAAGCAGAAATGTTCTTTCAAAAAATGAAAATGGCCGATTATGAGGTGGTACATTTGTATGAAACTTTTGTCAAGCCTAAGTACAGTAGAGGGGAAGATGATGAGGTTTTCACGGCTGAAGAAAGTGAGGAAATATGTGGGGCAATGAGAAAGATATTATACGAAACCCACATGGTTCAGCCGGGAGAGGGCTCCAGCACCGCTGAGGTGCTGTATATGGGACCAAGCGCCAAACTGCAGAACTGGAAGGCTACGCCATTCCCGATCAGGCGGGAGTCCCGGTAGACTAGCCCTGCCACTTTTTCTGCATCCCGAGTTATTTCAGGGTGTAACTCGGATGTTTCTTTTAGTTTCTTGTCTTTAAGTTCCCGAATGTGAACCATGTTATCTTCAAAATTCCAAGAAATGAAATCAATATTTCATCGTTCATTTTTCTTTATCCTTTCTGATTTTGCTATTTTTCTCCTTCATTTCTTCTCTTTAGCTCTAATAATGCAGCTTTAAATGACATGACATGCTTGCGGACTTCATGCCTAGATCCCAAAATGCTGTCAGATTTCGAAATAATGAATCAAGAGTCGAAATGCAAAGAAGGTAACCTTGAGGAAATAAAACAAAGAATTGGAACAATTGAAGGAAAATTGGTTCGCGGGTTGGAAAGGTCCATACATTACAACAAAAGAGTGTGCTGTACTCAGGGCACATCCGGGCAGTTGTACCAACAAAGAATGGCCCGTGCTTACAACAAGAAGGTGTGTCCCAGGAATTTTGAAGTGGGACAACTCGTGTTAAGATGCATTCTCCCTCATCACCAGGAAGCAAAAGGAAAATTTGCTCCTAATTGGAAGGGTTCATACATCATCCGGAAAATATTGCCGAGAGGAGCATTGTATTTGGGAGATATCGAAGGAAATGATCCCGAAATAGTTGTGAATGCGGATGCGGTAAAAAGGTACTATGTCTAGATTCTCTGTGGTGACGACTTTGTTCAATTGAGATGACGAAGGCTTTCATTCCCGCTATCCAAACACTGTCAATCTTTCGCAAACCCTTTGAGCCAGTTACCTTTCCTTGTTTACCCTCTTTGGAACCCGAAAGTATTATTGAAAAAAAAAAACGCAAAAGAAAAAAAAACGAAAAAAAGGAAAAAAAATAATAGAAAAAAAGAAAACATATAAAAAGGATGAAAAAAAAGAGAGAGAAGAAAGGAAAAGAAANGATGGAAAAAGAGAAAATGAAAAAAAAAGAAAGAAAAAAAAAGAAAAAGAAAATATGATGAAAAAAAAAAGAAAAAGAAAATATGATGAAAAGAAAAAGAAAAAGAAAAGAAAAAAAAAACATTCTCCCTGAACTACGTCTGACTTGATTCCGAAAGGATACGTAGGCAGCCTCTCTCTGGGGTTCAGTCACACCAAAACAAAAATCCCAATTCCCCCAAAAGTTGAAACTGGGGCAGATGATATAATGGTTCGGCCATGAGTCCACCAAAACGGTTCCAAAGTTGTAATTCCATCCAAGATTCTTTTACCCAAAAACCTTGTCCAAGTCCTTCCGATCAATTGGCAAAGGCGTGGAATTGAACAACAACATGGTTTGAATCTGATATAGTCCGAATTGAGAGAAATAAAATGAGAGAGTCTTATCGGTGAAAACCTTCGGGCACCATAAGGCGACGGTGAGTAGAGAATTTGAAAATGAGAGAGTCCGTTTGGTGAAACTCGTAAAGAGCACTATCGGATGACGGTGAGAAGAGAAATGAGAGAGGCCGATTAGCGAAAACCCGCAAAGGGCGCGGTCGGCCGAAAAGAAGACATCTCACCACTAAAAGAGTCCTGGCAAGGTTCCTTGGTTTTGAAATACGGATCAATGGGTTCACGAGAAGCTGGAAAGTTTGGGCGGGTCGGGCATCCAGTCCAAGAAGCATGTCATGTTTATTTGAAGCTTGCATGCACCCCCAGATAAGTCCTTCTCTTCCCCCCGAAAGGGACGCTTCTCTTTAAATTCATCTTCTTGCTTACTTTTTCCTTGAATCCCTTTCGGTCTAACGCTGATTCCGAAACTATTACAAAGAAAAGGTGGCAGGATTGGCTTTACAGGGCTCCCCCTAACAAAAGCTAAAGAAAAGTAACCAGCCTCAGCGGGTGCATCAAGTCAATCCCGACTGGCCATGTTGGCAGATGCTTTGAAATCAAGCTATTGAAAGAGAAAAACAAAAAAGGGTCAAGGATAAAGGTCTTAAAGGCAGAATAAAGTGAAAGGCCGGAGCCCCACGCGGGCGTGTTGTCATGAAATCCTGAAATATGAGCCATCCGGTTTGAAAGAGAGAGGAATCTTCAAAACCAGCAAGCAGCAGAGGTTCTCAACAGAAGCTAGGCCGGGATCAAGCAATCAAGGCCACAAAACCAACCACCGTTTCAAACTAATAATTGTTCTTTGTTTGAAAATTGAAACAGGTGCAATCCAGGCAACCGCGCAAAAGCAGGTGCAGCCAAAAGAAAAGAAACGCGCAAGTGCTGAAATAGCTTTGCAGCAAATAATCAATGCAAAAGGGAAGTTTCCTCCAAGTTCTCTCCTGCATCTTATCAAAATAAAAAAAAAGGAAAAAGAGATAACCAAAGAATCCCAAAAAGGATAGTGTAGACTTCCCAATATCAACCTGTTACTTGGTTTAGCCAACATTAGGGCTCCAACCCCTGAGTTGAGCGTTTTTTCCTTAGCTAACATTAGGGCTCCAACCCCTGAGTTGAGCATTTTTCCTTTAGCCAACATTAGTGCTCCAACCCCTGAGTTGAGCATTTTTCCTTTATCCAACATTAGGGCTCCAACCCCTGAGTTGAGCGTTTTTTCCTTTAGCCAACATTAGGGCTCCAACCCCTGAGTTGAGCGTTTTTTCCTTTAGCCAACATTAGGGCTCCAACCCCTGAGTTGGGCGTTTTTCCCTTTAGCCAACATTAGGGCTCCAACCCCTGAGTTGAGCGTTTTTCCTTTTAGCCAACATTAGGGCTCCAACCCCTGAGTTGAGCGTTTTTCCCTTCAGCCAACATTAGGGCTCCAACCCCTGAGTTGAGCGTTTCTCCCTTTAGCCAACATTAGGGCTCCAACTGTCACGACCCCAGTTCACCCTCCATGAAACATGTCGTGATGGCACCTAGTTCCTACAACTAGGTAAGCCTAACAGTGCGGAATAACAAATTAACATTTGTGGAATAATAAATTAAAATTGAACATACGGAAATAACAACTGTATATAAGGCCACTCAGCCTATACAAGTCAAAATATGCGGAAGTCTGCAACTAAATCCCAAAACCCGAAAACTCATGGGAAACACAGGCTAATAGAATGTAGTAAACTGCTCTACACCAGAATGTCTAAACAACATGAAAGGAAAGAAAAGGAACTATCTGCTAAAGCCGGAATAGAGTAGAGACTCCTGGTCTACGAACGTAGCAGATATACCTCAAGTCTCAGCTAGGACTCTCCACCACGAGGATGATACGTCTGGGAGGAAGTATCCGGATCTGCACATGAAAAACATGCGCAGGAAGGGCATGAGTACACCACAGCGGTACTCAGTAAGTGCCAAGCCTAACCTCGGTTGGGTAGTGACGAGGAAGGTCAGGGCCCTACTGAGATAACATAATAAATAATGAGATAACAGAAATAGTTTAAATAAAGTCTACAGCGAAAATCTAAACCAGGTAAATAAGGAAGAACAGTAATAGAAAGCAAAGGTAACAATACACGGAAAACTGCCCTCACAAGGAATAGTAGTCGGGGGATCTCTTGGTATCCCCATCATCAACACTGGGGATCTCTCGGTATCCCGAGGATCTCTTAGTATCCTCAATAAGTAAGTCGGGGATCTCTTAGTATCCCGGGGATCTCTTGGTATCCTCAATAAGTAAACCGGGGATCTCTTGGTATCCCAATATATATATAGAAACACATGTGCCAGGGATCTCTTGGTATCCCGCACCCTCAGTCCAGAATATCTCAAGTACAGAGGGATCTCCCGGGAAGTCGTCCCGTAGTCCCAAATTAAACACACAACAACAACGATTCCTAAATCTCGGAACAATGCTAAAAATCAGGACACGAAGTAGTAAATTATAGCCTAACATGCTTCACAGAGTACAAATAGCACAGTTAAAGCAAATAAGCAGGTAAGCCAGCTAAACATGAGTCTCTAAGCTAGCACAGGTACAAACTTGCAGTTAAATGAACAAGTAAACAAGAAAGCTCAATTTAAATACTTCAAGTAGAAATGGATTTACAACAATTAGCTCAAGTACGCGCTCGTCACCTCACGTACGGGGCATTCAAATATTCAAGATCATATCCTAAGGGAAAAAGGTCCCCCACACAAAGTTAGACAAGCCACTTACCTCGAACCGGCTCAATATCAACTAGAAATCACGCTCTTGCCACGAGTATCCGACTCCAAATGGCTCAAATCTATTCAATTCAATTACACATTGTAAATAACATCGCAAACACCTGGTTTTGCTAATAAATTCAAAGCTACGGCGTAAAATTAGGTGAAATGACCAAAATGCCCTCCAGGCCAACGCCCCGGAATCGAATAATTTTCACATTTTCAGAACCCTCGTACTCTCACGAGTCTAACCATATAAAAATCTCCCAAATTGGAGGTCAATTGCCCACTCAAAACTCAATAATTAGGTCTATGAAGTTTCTTCCAATTTTTGATCCTAAATTCGAATTCCAATGGTGTATTTAACTATAAAATGATGAAATATAACAAGAAGGGACNTCTTCCTCCAGGCCCAGGAAGCGGATTATTTTCAGAACATGATGTCAGCCATGGGCAAACCTTTTGCAGAGGCGATTAAGATTGGTGAAATGGTGGAGAATGGTCTGAAGACAGGAAGAATTTTGAGTCAATCGGCCATTAGGGCAACCTCCCAAGCCATCCAAGGCGGGTCTGGAGGAATGGCCAAAGGTAATAGGAAAGAAGAAACGGTTATGGCAGCATCAGGGGCAAGAAGATACCGGGCTCCTAGACTTGTGTTTTCCGAAAGAACCCCTCAACACTATTACCCTCATCCTGATATGGCTTATGCTTTCCCACCTTATGCGGTCATGAATGCTCAACCTTTCGCCCGACCGCAGCCACAAGTCAACAGAAATCAACCTCCATTCCAAAGAAACCAGCCTCCTCACCAGAACCACTATAATCTCCGGCCTCCACAAGATAACTTCCGTCCTCGGGAACCACCCAGAAGACCAAAATTTACACCGATCGGTGAACCCTACTCCAGTCTGTTCCCGAAGCTTGTTCAGATGAATTTGCTGCAACCCATACCCCAAAACAGGCAAAACCCAGAGTCACCAGCATACCAACGGGGCGTCCGATGTGCATACCATTCAGGGGCAGAGGGCCATCATACAAATGACTGTTGGACTCTGAAACAAGCGGTGGAGAATTTAATAGAGCAAGGGAAAATTGTGTTGAGGGATGAGGATGTCCCAAATGTGACCAATAACCCGCTGCCCGCTCACCACAACGGGCCAGTAATCGGGATGATCTGTGAGGACAGAGAATTCGATCCAGCCTTAAAAGCTATAATTGCTATTGCCGATGCAGAAAGAAAGCCCGAGGTGGACCTGAAGCAAGAGAAGAGCAAAATTACTGAGACAGAACCAGAAAAGAAAGCTAATTTGAAACAAGGAACACAAATGTACGTACCCAAGCAGGCCTATGTGGTACGGGGGACAATCAAACCACCTCGGCTGAGTGAGCCAGTGGTTATTGGACGCGTACCACAGAAGCCTGTGACCAACCCTGCTGCAGTGCCATGGAACTACCATCAGACGGTGGTTACGTATAAAGGGAAAAAGATCCTGGGAGGGCTTCCAGAAAATGTTCCCGCCAAAAAGTACTCAAACATAGAAGAGGTGAACAATGCTACCAAAAGGCGTTTCCCGCCTAAGAGGCCTGTAAGTGCTGAAGAAGCAAAAATGTTCTTTCAAAAAATGAAAATGGCCGATTATGAGGTGGTACATTTGTATGAAACATTTGTCAAGCCTAAGTACAGTAAAGAAGAAGATGATGAGGTTTTCACGGCTGAAGAAAGTAAAGAAATACGTGGGGCAATAAGGAAAATGTTCTACGAAACCCATATGGTCCGGCCGGGAGAGGGCACTAGCACCGCTGAGGTGCTATACATGGGACCAAGCGCCAAGCTTCAAAACTGGAAAGCTACGCCATTCCCGATCAGGCGGGAGTCCCAGTAGACCTGTCCTGCTACTTTTTCTGCATCCCGAGTTATTCCAGGGTGTAACTCGGATGTTTCCTGTAGTTTCTCGTCTTTAAATTCCCGAATGTGAACCCTGTTATCTTCAAAATTCCAAGAAATGAAATCAATATTTCATCGTTCATTTTTCTTTATCCTTTCTGATTTTGCTATTTTTTCCCATTCATTTCTTCTCTTTAGCTCTAATAATGCAGCTTTAAATAACATGACATGCTTGCGGACTTCATGCCTAGATCCCAGAACGCCGTCAGATTTCGAAATAATGAATCAAAAGTTGAAATGCAAAGAAGGTAACCTTGAGGAAATAAAACAAAGAATTGGAACAATTGAAGGAAAATTGGTTCGCAGGTTGGAAAGGTCCATACATTATAATAAAAGAGTGTGCTGTACTCAGGGCACATCCGGGCAGTTGTACCAACAAAGAATGGCCCGCGCTTACAACAAGAAGGTGCGTCCCAGGATTTTTGAAGTGGGACAACTCGTGTTAAGATGCATTCTCCCTCATCACCAGGAAGACAAAGAAAAATTTGCTCCTAATTGGAAGGTTCCATACATCATCCGGAAAATATTGCCGAGAAGAGCATTGTATCTGGGAGACATCGAAGGCAATGATCTCGAAGCAGCTGTGAATGCGGATGCAGTAAAAAGGTACTATGTCTAGATTCTCTGCGGTGACGACTTTGTTCAATTGAGATGACGAAGGCTTTCATTCCCGCTATCCAAACACTATCAATCCTTCGCAAACCCTTTGAGCCGGTTAACCTTCTTCGGCTACCATCTTTGGAACCGGAAGTATTATTGAAAAAAAAAGAGAGAAAAAAAGAAAAAAAAAGAAGAAAAAAAAAAGAGAGAAAAAAAAATATATGAAAAAAAAGAAGAAAAAACAAAAGAAAAGAAAATATGACGAAAAGAAAAAGCAAAAGAAAACAAAAACAAAAAAACAACAAAACCAAATGTTTTTCCTGAACTGCGTTTGACTTGATTCCGAAAGGATACGTAGGCAGCCTCTCGCTGAGGTTCAGTCACACCAAAACAACAATCCCAATTTCCCCAATAGATGAAACTGGGGCAGATGATATAATGGTTCGGCCATGAGTCCGCCGAAATGGTTCCAAAGTTGTAGTTGTGCCCAAAATCCTTTTTACCCCAAAGAGCTCGTCCAAGTCCTTCCGATCAATTGGCAAAGTCAGGGAAGTGGAAAACGTCATTGTTGGAATCTAACACAATGCAAATTGAGAGAAATAAAATGAGAGTCTTATCGGTGAAAACCTTCGGGCACCATAAGGCGATGGTGAGTAGAGAAATTGAAAATGAGAGAGTCCGCTTAGTGAAAACTCACAAAGAACACTATCGAGCGATGGTGAGAAGAGAAATGAGAGAGGTCGATTGGCGAAAACCCGCAAAGGGCGCTGTCGGCCGACAAGAAGACATCTCACTACTAAAAGAGTCCTGGCAAGGTTCCCTGGTTTTGAAATAAGGATCAATGGGTTCACGAGAAATTGGAAAGTTTGTGTGGGTCGGGCGTCCAGTCCAAGAAGCATGTCATGTCATTTGAAGCCAGCATGCACCCCAGATAAGTCCTTTTTTCCCCCGAAAGGGACGCTTCTCTTTAAAATCATATGTTTGCCTCTTGCATACTTTTCTTTGAATCCCTTTCAGTTTAACTCTGATTCCGTAACAATTAAAAAGAAAAGGTGGCAGGACCGGTTTCACAGGGCTCCGCCTGGCAAGAGTCGAAGAAAATACCCAGCCTCAGCGGACGCGTCAGTCCAATCCCGATTGACCATGGTGGTTGATGCTTTTGAAGCAAAGACATTGGAAAAGAAAGAAATTTAAAGGCAAAGGTCCTAAGAGCAGAATAAAGTAAAATGGCTAGAGCCCACACGGGCGAGTCATCATGAAGTCCTAAGGCTGAACCCGATCTGTTTGAAAAGAGATTCACCCTCAAGGCAAACGAGCAGCAAGTTCTCAACGGAAATGGGGCCGGGATCAAGCAATTGGGATGATCAAGGTTGGAAACAGGTCTTATTCAGAGCAACCATGCAAGAAGTAGGTGCAACCCAAAAGAAATGAAATGTGCAAGCGCTGAAACAGCTTTGCAGCAGGAAAACGACCAAAAAGGAAGTCCCCCCCCACCTAATTCTCATGTCGTTGAACTAAAC